>NC_052311.1:68640201-68645201 GCF_016432855.1 Salvelinus namaycush | reverse complement strand
TTGAAGAGCTGCTCGCTGTGTATTTAGAGCGCAAAAATCGCTCGCTGTTTCAGGAGAAAGATCACACGCATCCAGCCTGAGGAAAACCAACAGAACTCCTGCCAAGGAAACATTGTTTAACAAACACACAACAGAACAGCATAGTGTAGGTACATCCTGGAAAAGAGAAGGGGATAGCGATGTCATACATAATAGGGATATTGTTACTACACGTTCCATATGGATATTTAAAGCACCTCTCATTCACTTGAGTTACAGTAGTGGTAGGATGAGGAACCAACTCTTATTGGCTTCACTGTGATGTATAATGGTGAGTTACAGTAGTGGTAGGATGAGGAACCAACTCTTATTGGCTTCACTGTGATGTCTAATGGTGAGTTACAGAAGTGGTAGGATGAGGAACCAACTCTTATTGGCTTCACTGTGATGTATAATGGTGAGTTACAGTAGTGGTAGGATGAAGAACCAACTCTTATTGGCTTCACTATGATGTCTAATGGTGAGTTACAGTAGTGGTAGGATGAGGAACCAACTCTTATTGGCTTCACTATGATGTCTAATGGTGAGTTACAGTAGTGGTAGGATGAGGAAGCAACTCTTATTGGCTTCACTGTGATGTATAATGGTGAGTTACAGTAGTGGTAGGATGAGGAACCAACTCTTATTGGCTTCACTATGATGTCTAATGGTGAGTTACAGTAGTGGTAGGATGAGGAAGCAACTCTTATTGGCTTCACTATGTCTAATGGTGAGTTACAGTAGTGGTAGGATGAGGAACCAACTCTTATTGGCTTCACTATGATGTCTAATGGTGAGTTACAGTAGTGGTAGGATGAGGAACCAACTCTTATTGGCTTCACTGTGATGTCTAATGGTGAGTTACAGTAGTGGTAGGATGAGGAACCAACTCTTATTGGCTTCACTATGATGTCTAATGGTGAGTTACAGTAGTGGTAGGATGAGGAACCAACTCTTATTGGCTTCACTGGGATGTCTAATGGTGAGTTACAGTAGTGGTAGGATGAGGAACCAACTCTTATTGGCTTCACTGTGATGTCTAATGGTGAGTTACAGTAGTGGTAGGATGAGGATCCAACTCTTATTGGCTTCACCATGATGTCTAATGGTGAGTTACAGTAGTGGTAGGATGAGGATCAAATTCTTATTGCCTTCACCATGATGTCTAATGGTGAGTTTTATTGATTTCTTCTAGAATAATCTGCATTATAACTCAAGTAAGAAGGAAGACTAAATCAATGCCATCGTTCTTCAATACTGCCAGTAAAAATAGTTTCTCTCAGGCAACATGCTCTCTCTATTTGATCCAAAGTTTTTTTTTCAATCCAACATTACACTCACAGTGATTGGTAGATGAATTAGGTCAGCAGCACAGGAGAGTCTTACACCATGTAATTATTTCATTTAGATTAGATTTAGATTAGATTAGATTTCATTTAGATGCTGTCTTTTACGTCCTGATCTCTAGATGCTGTCTCTTACCATCCTGATCTCTAGATGCAGTCTCTTACTTCCTGATCTCTAGATGCAGTCTCTTACCATCCTGATCTCTAGATGCTGTCGCTTACCATCCTGATCTCTAGATGCTGTCTCTTACGTCCTGATCTCTAGATGCTGTGTCTTACGTCCTGATCTCTAGATGCTGTCTCTTACGTCCTGATCTCTAGATGCTGTCTCTTACGTCCTGATCTCTAAATGCTGTCTCTTATGTCCTGTTCTATAGATGTAGTCTCTTACGTCCTGATCTCTAGATGCTGTCTCTTACGTCCTGATCTCTAGATGTAGTCTCTTACGTCCTGATCTCTAGATGCTGTCTCTTACGTCCTGATCTCTTGATGCTGTCTCTTACGTCCTGATCTCTTGATGATGTCTCTTACGTCCTGATCTCTTGATGCAGACTCTTACGTCCTGATCTCTAGACGCAGTCTCTTACTTCCTGATCTCTAAATGCTGTCTCTTATGTCCTGATCTATAGATGTAGTCTCTTACGTCCTGATCTCTAGATGCTGTCTCTTACGTCCTGATCTCTAGATGTAGTCTCTTACCATCCTGATCTCTAAATGCGGTCTCTTATGTCCTGATCTCTAGATGCTGTGTCTTACGTCCTGATCTCTAGATGCTGTCTCTTACGTCCTGATCTCTAGATGCTGTCTCTTACGTCCTGATCTCTAGATGCTGTCTCTTACGTCCTGATCTCTAGATGTAGTCTCTTACCATCCTGATCTCTAAATGCTGTCTCTTATGTCCTGATCTCTAGATGTAGTCTCTTACGTCCTGATCTCTTGATGCTGTCTCTTACGTCCTGATCTCTTGATGCTGTCTCTTACATCCTGATCTCTAGATGCAGTCTCTTACGTCCTGATCTCTTGATGCTGTTTCTTACATCCTGATCTCTAGATGCTGTCTCTTACGTCCTGATCTCTAGATATAGTCTCTTACGTCCTGATCTCTAGATGCAGTCTCTTACGTCCTGATCTATAGATGCAGTCTCTTACATCCTGATCTCTAGATGCTGTCTCTTACGTCCTGATCTCTAAATGCTGTCTCTTACGTCCTGATCTCTTGATGCAGTCTCTTACGTCCTGATCTCTAGATGTAGTCTCTTACGTCCTGATCTCTAGATGCTGTCTCTTACGTCCTGATCTCTAGATGTAGTCTCTTACGTCCTGATCTCTTGATGCTGTCTCTTACGTCCTGATCTCTAGATTCAGTCTCTTACGTCCTGATCTCTAGATGCTGTCTCTTACCATCCTGATCTCTAAATGCTGTCTCTTATGTCCTGATCTCTAGATGTAGTCTCTTACGTCCTGATCTCTAGATGCTGTCTCTTACGTCCTGATCTCTTGATGCTGTCTCTTACCTCCTGATCTCTAGACGCAGTCTCTTACGTCCTGATCTGTAGATGCTGTCTCTTATGTCCTGATCTCTTGATGCTGTCTCTTACGTCTTGATCTCTAGACGCAGTCTCTTACGTCCTGATCTCTAGATGCTGTCTCTTACGTCCTGATCTCTTGATGCTGTCTCTTACGTCCTGATCTCTTGATGATGTCTCTTACGTCCTGATCTCTTGATGCAGACTCTTACGTCCTGATCTCTAGACGCAGTCTCTTACTTCCTGATCTCTAAATGCTTTCTTTTATGTCCTGATCTCTAGATGTAGTCTCTTACGTCCTGATCTCTTGATGCTGTCTCTTACGTCTTGATCTCTAGATGCTGTCTCTTACATCCTGATCTCTAGATGCTGTCTCTTACCATCCTGATCTCTAGATGCTGTCTCTTACGTCCTGATCTCTAGATGCTGTCTCTTACGTCTTGATCTCTAGACGCAGTCTCTTACGTCCTGATCTCTAGATGCTGTCTCTTACATCCTGATCTCTTGATGCTGTCTCTTACTTCCTGATCTCTTGATGATGTCTCTTACGTCCTGATCTCTTGATGCAGTCTCTTACGTCCTGATCTCTAGACGCAGTCTCTTACGTCCTGATCTCTAAATGCTGTCTCTTATGTCCTGGTCTCTAGATGTAGTCTCTTACGTCCTGATCTCTAGATGCTGTCTCTTACGTCCTGATCTCTAAATGCTGTCTCTTATGTCCTGATCTATAGATGTAGTCTCTTACGTCCTGATCTCTAGATGCTGTCTCTTACGTCCTGATCTCTAGATGTAGTCTCTTATGTCCTGATCTCTAAATGCTGTCTCTTATGTCCTGATCTCTTGATGCTGTCTCTTACGTCCTGCTCTCTAGATGCTGTCTCTTACGTCCTGATCTCTAGATGCTGTCTCTTACGTCCTGATCTCTAGATGCAGTCTCTTACGTCCTGATCTCTAGATGCAGTCTCTTACGTCCTGATCTCTAGATGCTGTCTCTTACGTCCTGATCTCTAAATGCTGTCTCTTACGTCCTGATCTCTTGATGCAGTCTCTTACGTCCTGATCTCTAGATGTAGTCTCTTACGTCCTGATCTCTAGATGCTGTCTCTTACGTCCTGATCTCTAGATGTAGTCTCTTACGTCCTGATCTCTTGATGCTGTCTCTTACATCCTGATCTCTAGATGCAGTCTCTTACGTCCTGATCTCTAGATGCTGTCTCTTACCATCCTGATCTCTAAATGCTGTCTCTTACGTCCTGATCTCTAGATGTAGTCTCTTACCATCCTGATCTCTAAATGCTGTCTCTTATGTCCTGATCTCTAGATGTAGTCTCTTACGTCCTGATCTCATGAAGCTGTCTCTTACGTCCTGATCTCTTGATGCTGTCTCTTACGTCCTGATCTGTAGATGCTGTCTCTTACGTCTTGATCTCTAGACGCAGTCTCTTACGTCCTGATCTCTAGATGCTGTCTCTTACGTCCTGATCTCTTGATGCTGTCTCTTATTCCTGATCTCTTGATGATGTCTCTTACGTCCTGATCTCTTGATGCTGTCTCTTACTTCCTGATCTCTAAATGCTTTCTCTTATGTCCTGATCTCTAGATGTAGTCTCTTACGTCCTGATCTCTTGATGCTGTCTCTTACGTCTTGATCTCTAGATGCTGTCTCTTACATCCTGATCTCTAGATGCTGTGTCTTACCATCCTGATCTCTAGATGCTGTCTCTTACGTCCTGATCTCTAGATGCTGTCTCTTACGTCTTGATCTCTAGACGCAGTCTCTTACGTCCTGATCTCTAGATGCTGTCTCTTACGTCCTGATCTCTTGATGCTGTCTCTTACGTCCTGATCTCTTGATGATGTCTCTTACGTCCTGATCTCTTGATGCAGTCTCTTACGTCCTGATCTCTAGACGCAGTCTCTTACGTCCTGATCTCTAAATGCTGTCTCTTATGTCCTGATCTCTAGATGTAGTCTCTTACGTCCTGATCTCTTGATGCTGTCTCTTACGTCCTGATCTCTAGATGTAGTCTCTTACATCCTGATCTCTAAATGCTGTCTCTTACATCCTGATCTCTTGATGCTGTCTCTTACGTCCTGATCTCTTGATGCT
>NC_052311.1:68565201-68635201 GCF_016432855.1 Salvelinus namaycush | reverse complement strand
ATTCCATTCAGACCGGTCCTGCTATGATACCGTGCTGCGTTCCATTCAGACTGGTCCTGCTATGGTACCGTGCTGCATTACATTCAGACTTGTCCTGCTATGATACTGTGCTGCATTCCATTCAGACTGGCCCTGCTATGATACTGTGCTGCATTACATTCAGACTGGTCCTGCTATGATACCGTGCTGCATTCCATTCAGACTTGTCCTGCTATGATACTGTGCTGCATTACATTCAGACTGGTCCTGCTATGATACCGTGCTGCATTCCATTCAGACTTGTCCTGCTATGATACTGTGCTGCATTACATTCAGACTGGTCCTGCTATGATACTGTGCTGCATTACATTCAGACTGGTCCTGCTATGATACCGTGCTGCATTCCATTCAGACTGGTCCTGCTATGATACCGTGCTGCATTACATTCAGACTGGTCCTGCTATGATACTGTGCTGCATTACATTCAGACTGGTCCTGCTATGATACCGTGCTGCAGTCCGTTCAGACTGGTCCTGCTATGGTACCGTGCTGCATTCCATTCAGACTGGCCCTCTATGATACCGTGCTGCATTCCATTCAGACTGGCCCTGCTATGATACCGTGCTGCATTCCATTCAGACTGGCCCTGCTATGATACCGTGCTGCATTACATTCAGACTGGCCCTCTATGATACCGTGCTGCATTCCATTCAGACTGGCCCTCTATGATACCGTGCTGCATTCCATTCAGACTGGCCCTCTATGATACCGTGCTGCATTACATTCAGACTGGCCCTCTATGATACCGTGCTGCATTCCATTCAGACTGGCCCTGCTATGATACCGTGCTGCATTCCATTCAGACTGGCCCTGCTATGATACCGTGCTGCATTCCATTCAGACTGGCCCTGCTATGATACCGTGCTGCATTACATTCAGACTGGCCCTCTATGATACCGTGCTGCATTCCATTCCATTCAGATTGCAGCACAGAGACCACAGATAGGAGAGCCCAGTCACACAGTGGCTCTCAGCATTGTCTGGGATGCTGCTGCTGGTTAGTGGTTACCACGGCTCTGTACCCAACAGGAAGCATTATGCTCCGCCAATAGCCTCTTATCAGATGTGAAAGAATCCAAAGTGGAGCTGAGAGGATATTAAGGGCAGTGTATTGTGGAAAGCACAGTGGATGTCATTACCCAGAATTAAGAGGCTCCCTCTCCTTATAAAGGCTGATTTACGTCATGTTGACCCGATGTGGTACACGGCTGCCTGGAAGGACGGAACCTGGTCAAACTGATATGATTTATTGTAAACAGCCTAATGAAGACGTGCAGGTTGAAGTGTTGCCCATTAAAACTGCGGGAGCATTCAACAGTGTGTGGATATGTGTATTACTTTCAGGACGTTTTGTATTCTGCACCGGCAAGTTACTGGATGTGTGTTCACTTGGCCTACTTCTAAACATGATCTATTACACTAACATACAATGTGTGGGCTTAGACATCTGAGAAAGTGAAGACAGAGAGGACAGGGTTGTCAGTAGAGTACCAGTCCTCTACAGAGAGAGGACAGGGTTGTCAGTAGAGTAACAGTCCTCTACACAGAGAGGACAGGGTTGTCAGTAGAGTAGCAGTCCTCTACACAGAGAGGACAGGGTTGTCAGTAGAGTAGCAGTCCTCTACACAGAGAGGACAGGGTTGTCAGTAGAGTAGCAGTCCTCTACAGAGAGAGGACAGGGTTGCCAGTAGAGTAACAGTCCTCTACAGAGAGAGGACAGGGTTGTCAGTAGAGTAACAGTCCTCTACAGAGAGAGGACAGGGCTGCCAGTAGAGTAGCAGTCCTCTACAGAGAGAGGACAGGGTTGTCAGTACAGAAGCAGTCCTCTAAAGAGAGAGGACAGGGTTGTCAGTAGAGTAGCAGTCCTCTACAGAGAGAGGACAGGGTTGTCAGTAGAGTAGCAGTCCTCTACAGAGAGAGGACAGGGTTGTCAGTAGAGTAACAGTCCTCTACAGAGAGAGGACAGGGTTGTCAGTAGAGTAGCAGTCCTCTACAGAGAGAGGACAGGACTGTCAGTAGAGTAGCAGTCCTCTACAGAGAGAGGACAGGGTTGTCAGTAGAGTAACAGTCCTCTACAGAGAGAGGACAGGGTTGTCAGTAGAGTAGCAGTCCTCTACAGAGAGAGGACAGGACTGTCAGTAGAGTAGCAGTCCTCTACAGAGAGAGGACAGGGTTGTCAGTAGAGTAACAGTCCTCTACAGAGAGAGGACAGGGTTGTCAGTAGAGTAGCAGTCCTCTACAGAGAGAGGACAGGACTGTCAGTAGAGTAGCAGTCCTCTACAGAGAGAGGACAGGACTGTCAGTAGAGTAGCAGTCCTCCACAGAGAGAGGACAGGGTTGTCAGTAGAGTAGCAGTCCTCTACACAGAGAGGACAGGGTTGTCAGTAGAGTAACAGTCCTCTACACAGAGAGGACAGGGTTGTCAGTAGAGTAGCAGTCCTCTACAGAGAGAGGACAGGGCTGCCAGTAGAGTAGCAGTCCTCTACAGAGAGAGGACAGGGTTGTCAGTAGAGTAACAGTCCTCTACAGAGAGAGGACAGGGTTGTCAGTAGAGTAGCAGTCCTCTACAGAGAGAGGACAGGACTGTCAGTAGAGTAGCAGGCCTCTACAGAGAGAGGACAGGGTTGTCAGTAGAGTAGCAGTCCTCTACAGAGAGAGGACAGGACTGTCAGTAGAGTAGCAGTCCTCTACAGAGAGAGGACAGGACTGTCAGTAGAGTAGCAGTCCTCTACAGAGAGAGGACAGGGTTGTCAGTAGAGTAGCAGTCCTCTACACAGAGAGGACAGGGTTGTCAGTAGAGTAGCAGTCCTCTACAGAGAGAGGACAGGGTTGTCAGTAGAGTAGCAGTCCTCTACAGAGAGAGGACAGGGTTGTCAGTAGAGTATCAGTCCTCTACAGAGAGAGGACAGGGTTGTCAGTAGAGTAGCAGTCCTCCACAGAGAGAGGACAGGGTTGTCAGTAGAGAAGCAGTCCTCTACAGAGAGAGGACAGGGTTGTCAGTAGAGTAGCAGTCCTCTACAGAGAGAGGACAGGGTTGTCAGTAGAGTAGCAGTCCTCTACAGAGAGAGGACAGGTTTGTCAGTAGAGTAACAGTCCTCTACAGAGAGAGGACAGGGTTGTCAGTAGAGTAACAGTCCTCTACAGAGAGAGGACAGGGTTGTCAGTAGAGTAGCAGTCCTCTACAGAGAGAGGACAGGACTGTCAGTAGAGTAGCAGTCCTCTACAGAGAGAGGACAGGGTTGTCAGTAGAGTAGCAGTCCTCTACAGAGAGAGGACAGGGTTGTCAGTAGAGTAGCAGTCCTCTACAGAGAGAGGACAGGGTTGTCAGTAGAGTAGCAGTCCTCTACAGAGAGAGGACAGGGTTGTCAGTAGAGTAGCAGTCCTCTACACAGAGAGGACAGGGTTGTTCGTAGAGTAGCAGTCCTCTACAGAGAGAGGACAGGGTTGTCAGTAGAGTAACAGTCCTCTACAGAGAGAGGACAGGGTTGTCAGTAGAGTAGCAGTCCTCTACAGAGAGAGGACAGGGTTGTCAGTAGAGTAGCAGTCCTCTACAGAGAGAGGACAGGGTTGTCAGTAGAGTAGCAGTCCTCTACAGAGAGAGGACAGGGTTGTCAGTAGAGTAGCAGTCCTCTACTCAGGTTTGAAATGGAGGGAACAACAGAAACAGCTAATGGCAGCATCCAGACACTGTGCTGCTATATTTACTGAGTGGTTAATGAGAGAGACAGGTAACTCGGGGGTGAGAATGGGCCCTGGAGAGAGAGAGATGGAGAGATAGTACATTTGCATGTTATTCATTTAGCAGACACTCTTATCCAGAGTGACTTACAATTCATGCATCTTAAGATAGGTGGGACAACAGTCGTAATACCACAGTTGTAATAAGTACATTTTCCTCAATAAAGTGTTTATAAGCAAGGTCAGTCCTCCTGGTATTTATTTAAGATACTCTCTGGAGAGAGACAGACAGACAGACAGACAGACAGACAGACAGACAGACAGACAGACAGACAGACAGACAGACAGACAGACAGACAGACAGAGACAGACAGACAGACAGACAGACAGACAGACAGACAGACAGACAGACAGACAGACAGACAGACAGACAGACAGACAGACAGACAGACAGACAGACAGACAGACAGACAGACAAATGCGGTGGGCAATACCATGTTCACACTGCTGGGCCATACCATGTTCACACTGCTGGGCCATTCCATGTTCACACCGCTGGGCCATACCATGTTCACACCGCTGGGCCATACCATGTTCACACTGCTGGGCCATTCCATGTTCACACCGCTGGGCCATACCATGTTCACACCGCTGGGCCCTACCATGTTCACACCGCTGGACCATACCATATTCACACCGCTGGGCCGTACCATGTTCACACCGCTGGGCCGTACCATGTTCACACCGCTGGGCCCTACCATGTTCACACCGCTGGATCATACCATGTTCACACCGCTGGGCCATACCATGTTCACACCGCTGGGCCATACCATGTTCACACCGCTGGATTATACCATGTTCACGCAGCTGGTCCCTACCATGTTCATACTGCTGGGCCCTACCATGTTCACACCGCTGGATCATACCATGTTCACACCGCTGGGTCCTACCATGTTCACACCGCTGGGAAATACCATGTTCACACCGCTGGGTCATACCATGTTCACACCGCTGGGCCATACCATGTTCACACCGCTGGGTCCTACCATGTTCACACCGCTGGGTCCTACCATGTGTAGATAGTCATGATCCCTGACTGAGGGCCTGAGGGATGACCAGCCCAAATTGTACATGTTCAACCACGCAGGAGTGTAACTCAGAAGTAGCCATGGGAGACCTGAAAAACATTGCTGCAGGTCCTTCATCTCACATCCAAAGACGTGTTGGGATGAGGGCTTTTTCTGGTCAAAGACCAACACATTGGTTTGAATGTCACTGTTCCTGTAAAGAGGTCCTATGATATCTTCTACTGTGCTCTCAGTGGTTCCATGTCTGACTCCAAAGTGGAGATGTGAATCACACTGAATGACATTATATCACTGCAGAATAGATTTTCAGGATGTTCCCAGTCACCAACACTGACCTTGTTAAACACATGTTTACCCTGAAACATCGGGCACATGACACAAGTCATATAATTACCTTGGGTCTGAATTCCTAAAACAGTAAGGTATTTTGTAAAGCCTCAGGCTGCATACTGTGCCCCATAACCTGCCTGAACGGCTGAAATGCTCACTGAATACGAGAACATCTCTTCATAGTGAGGAGGCCATAACTGCATTCCAAATGGCACCCTAGTCACTATATAGTGCAGAAGTAGTGCCCTATGTAGGGAATAGTGTGCCATTTGGGACGCATCGATGACTGTAGGCTATGACTGTAGTTACAGCCCATGATCAGGGATCACTTGACATTCTGACAACACGACGGTCGGTTCAGTGAAATGCAGTGGGATGGAGATGAAATAGTTCCTAGTCACTAGACCTTCTCTTGTGCCGACCCTCCCGCCGCAACTCAACTCCAGTGGTTTCAACCCAAAGATCTGCGTTGCATTATGCCCACCCGTTTAGATCAAAGGCAGGTGGAGGGCCTCTATTCTCCTCCTCATTCATTCCCACTGAATATGCATGATGTTTTAATTCCCCTCCTCCAATGGGAAGGAGAGGTCGAAACAAAATCACCAGCCACTCTCTGCACCCTAAACCAGCCTTTATGTGTAGAAGTAGGCACCTCCAGAGACAGTTCTATATAAAGAGTTGGGCCAGGTTTTAGAATGGATGCCATGGCAGCGCCTTTATTCTCCCAATGTTGGTGATGTAACAATACAGTTCCTGTTAAATGACCTGCTGTCAACAAGCAAAACAGAACAGCCAATTTAACACAGCTTTTTATGGATTAGCAGTTGGGATTATGTGTCTCCAAGTCTGGACTGTGTTGTGGTGTCAACACATTTCACATTCACTGGACATCTTCATAAACAAAGTATCACTTAGCAGTGGCTATGGGGGAGAAAGAGGTGCTCCTGGACAACCCTTTATGTATCAGAATCTGGGGACTTCTGCGTATCACATGCAGGGCAACCTGGAGTTCTGTGACCTCATCAGATTTGAAATACTTTCAGTTGGCTGTATCAAACACAAGATCAGAGCAACAGGCGTGAACAGCAGGAAACAGTAACACATCATGACGAACCTAAACTATTTGACATGTAGAACCAACCTCACAAACCGCCAGTAACAACACATAGCAGTCCAGAAATAATACAATTAGGAGCCAACCATTTAACAGACAAGTGCACATAATTAAACAGTTGAGGTTGAACTACACACGGCAACAGAAGCTCCACTGTCCTTTAAGTGCCAATGTTCAAGTGGTTGCTATTAAGAATGTATTGTGGTGTGCTGTGCTCCTGCTGCCTGTACGGTGGAAGCTGCCTCAGCTGCATGTCAGCCAATCTGGGTCAGAGCTAGCTCCCCCTCACCTCCTCTTTCCCCACCTCCCCTGAAACACATTCTTCCGCCTGAAAATATTTGCCTAGCTACAGCACAAGCAGGAGTCAGCCCAGCTGAAAAGTAACTCAAAACTCAAAGCTTATTATAAATGATTGATAGCTTCATAAATTATTTCGGTCATTATCTTCTCGTTCGTTGTGGATGTTTAGTTTTTCTGGCAAGCACACATAGTTATTGTTTGTTTGTGGTCGTTCCTTCCAAGCTTCTGTTGAGTGAAAGCACTGACGGTTGTCCTCCTCCCACCCACTCTTAGTGTTGGTCTACAGAAACAGACCTCTGTTCCAGCAACATGCGTCACCAGTTCCTTCTATCCTGTACTGTTTGTTAACTGAACAGGCTTAAGGGCTCTCTGTCTCACCACTGGTATCTTAGTCAGAGCTATGAGGTGACAAAGCAGTATCCCTCTCAGCCAAGTGACGACGAACCCACCATGTGTGGGCCCCAAACGGCACCCTATTCCCTACATAGTGCACTACTTGTGACCAGGGCCCATGGGGCTCAGTGCACTACTGTATATAGGTCGGGAATAGGGTGCCATTTGGGATGCAGACCCAGGTCTGAAAGCAACGCTTTTCACCACGTCCTCACCAATCAGCCATAATGCATTCTGAGGGGGCACTATTCACCGTCTGTCTGTCTGTCTGTTGCTACAACTTGTAGCTAGCTGGTGCTGTGATGCACTCCTGCATGCTGCCTGCCTACAGAGACTGTTATAGGATACCTTTACCTAGCCAAGTGGAATCTGGTTTGTATGTGGAGAGACATGCACATTGGGGAGGCTTTATAAAACCACTTGTGTGTTGTACAAGCGTCACACCAGTTGATGTCGATCTCTAACAGATAGATTCAACAAATAGCAAGATAAATCAACAGGCAGAGATGCTGTTGTCAGTTGCCCTGGCTGGACTAGTAGATTACCTTTTGAATCCCGTCAAACAAATCTGTACTGTTACACAATTCTCTGTTAGTGGTCAGTATCATTCACACCATCAACAGCAAACAAGGGATGGACATGGAACTCAGCAGACCACCTGTCTTTCTGTAAGGTAAGGCCGTCAGCATGAAGACAAGCCTACTGTACTATTCAACCGTCTGCCTGCATGGGCCTAAGTGCTGCCCAGGGGACTGGCAGTCTGACATTAAACTGCAGTGACGGTAGAGGGATGTAGAAAGCCAACAGACCAACCAAGGTGTGAGAGAAACCCAGTACAACTACAGCTGTCTCCTGTGGACTAATGCATTGTGCTGATATAGGGTACGTTCCAAATGGCACCCTATTCCCTTAATAGTGCACTACTTTTGACCAGGGACAAATGGGCTGCGGTCAAATGTAGTGCCCTATATAGGGAATAGGGTGCCATTTGGGTCGCACCCATACTCCTGCTATAGAACAATAACCCAGGAGCTCCTGAGACCCCAGTCTGCGTAGGCCATCTCATGAAGCAGATTATAATGATTCCTGATAAAAACCTGCGTAGGCCATCTCATGAAGCAGATTATAATGATTCCTGATAAAAACCTGCGTAGGCCATCTCATGAAGCAGATTATAATGATTCCTGATAAAACCTGCGTAAGCCATCTCATGAAGCAGATTATAATGATTCCTGATAAAACCTGCGTAGGCCATCTCATGAAGCAGATTATAATGATTCCTGATAAAACCTGCGTAAGCCATCTCATGAAGCAGATTATAATGATTCCTGATAAAAACCTGTGTAGGCCATCTCATGAAGCAGATTATAATGATTCCTGATAAAACCTGCGTAGGCCATCTCATGAAGCAGATTATAATGATTCCTGATAAAACCTGCGTAGGCCATCTCATGAAGCAGATTATAATGATTCCTGATAAAACCTGCGTAGGCCATCTCATGAAGCAGATTAATAATGATTCCTGATAAAACCTGCGTAGGCCATCTCATGAAGCAGATTATAATGATTCCTGATAAAACCTGCGTAGGCCATCTCATGAAGCAGATTATAATGATTCCTGATAAAAACCTGCGTAGGCCATCTCATGAAGCAGATTATAATGATTCCTGATAAAAACCTGCGTAGGCCATCTCATGAAGCAGATTATAATGATTCCTGATAAAACCTGCGTAAGCCATCTCATGAAGCAGATTATAATGATTCCTGATAAAACCTGCGTAGGCCATCTCATGAAGCAGATTATAATGATTCCTGATAAAACCTGCGTAAGCCATCTCATGAAGCAGATTATAATGATTCCTGATAAAACCTGTGTAGGCCATCTCATGAAGCAGATTATAATGATTCCTGATAAAACCTGCGTAGGCCATCTCATGAAGCAGATTATAATGATTCCTGATAAAACCTGCGTAGGCCATCTCATGAAGCAGATTATAATGATTCCTGATAAAAACCTGCGTAGGCCATCTCATGAAGCAGATTATAATGATTCCTGATAAAACCTGCGTAGGCCATCTCATGAAGCAGATTATAATGATTCCTGATAAAACCTGCGTAGGCCATCTCATGAAGCAGATTATAATGATTCCTGATAAAACCTGCGTAGGCCATCTCATGAAGCAGATTATAATGATTCCTGATAAAACCTGCGTAGGCCATCTCATGAAGCAGATTATAATGATTCCTGATAAAACCTGCGTAGGCCATCTCATGAAGCAGATTATAATGATTCCTGATAAAACCTGCGTAGGCCATCTCATGAAGCAGATTATAATGATTCCTGATAAAAACCTGCGTAGGCCATCTCATGAAGCAGATTATAATGATTCCTGATAAAAACCTGCGTAGGCCATCTCATGAAGCAGATTATAATGATTCCTGATAAAACCTGCGTAAGCCATCTCATGAAGCAGATTATAATGATTCCTGATAAAACCTGCGTAGGCCATCTCATGAAGCAGATTATAATGATTCCTGATAAAACCTGCGTAAGCCATCTCATGAAGCAGATTATAATGATTCCTGATAAAACCTGTGTAGGCCATCTCATGAAGCAGATTATAATGATTCCTGATAAAACCTGCGTAGGCCATCTCATGAAGCAGATTATAATGATTCCTGATAAAACCTGCGTAGGCCATCTCATGAAGCAGATTATAATGATTCCTGATAAAACCTGCGTAGGCCATCTCATGAAGCAGATTATAATGATTCCTGATAAAACCTGCGTAGGCCATCTCATGAAGCAGATTATAATGATTCCTGATAAAACCTGCGTAGGCCATCTCATGAAGCAGATTATAATGATTCCTGATAAAACCTGCGTAGGCCATCTCATGAAGCAGATTATAATGATTCCTGATAAAACCTGCGTAGGCCATCTCATGAAGCAGATTATAATGATTCCTGATAAAACCTGCGTAGGCCATCTCATGAAGCAGATTATAATGATTCCTGATAAAACCGGCGTAGGCCATCTCATGAAGCAGATTATAATGATTCCTGATAGATTGATGAAATCGGGGCCTGAGCCTCCGTAGAGCAGAGTTAATCCCAGTGGGAGTTGCATGGGAAAAATATGTGATTTATTGAGTTGATGAACAAGGTCAGGATGAGGTTAAATAAATGAACATGTGAAGTGCAGCTCAACCATATGGAGAGAGGGGGGAGCAGGAAGAGTGATGCATAACAAGTTGACCAGTTACAATGTCATGCGTCAATCAAAAAACACATATGATCAGGCAGCCTCCCTTTCTCCCCACCTCTCTACTAAGACTTTCACTCCACCTGAATATAGCAATTCAACAGCTATCCCGCCGCCTGCACAGATCACCATGGTCACGACAGAGACAGACATTGTTTTCATATTTCGGAGGTCATTGACTGCGTCCATAATGTGAAATGTATAATGTCTGTCAATCAGGGGCTTACATTTTCAAGTCAAAGCAGCACTTCTAATGGCATTTTTAAATGTATTGTGCATTGACATTATTGGTAGCCGTCAAGAGTTAACCAATCATGTCCACACATCTGATTACAGAATACCTTGAACCAGAATGTCAGAAATTAGTGTTATCTTGTCCCTCATTCAGTAAGTGTCAGCAAGTTCACAGCCAAAATTGTAATTTGACTTCCCAGGAAATTCTCTATCCATTTTGAGGTCATAGACCTGATTCTAAATGCAGTCAAGAGAGCTATCAAGTGATAAGGCTTATCTATGAGGAATGAAATGTCTTTTAGCCCCCTCAAAGGGCTACATGGCCTCATCTGACTTATGCTACAGTAGCTGCAGCCACCCAGGTAGCTCTCTTTCGCTCTCACTCTCTCTCTCACTCACTCTCTCTTGCTCCCTCTCTTTCTCTCTCACTCTCTCTCTCTCTCTCGCCTCTCTCCCATCTCTCTCTCTCCCTCCCTCCCCTCTCTCTCTCCCTCCCCTCTTTCTCTCTCTCCCTCTCTCTCTCTCCCCCTCTCTTTCTCTCTCTTTCTCCCTCTCTCTCTGAGCAGTACAGTAGTAAGGGTGATGGTTAAAACACAAGGTCATGTACAGCACTGTTTCCTATAGGATGGTGAAGACATGCTTTACTCTGAGGATTATCTTTCAACTTTTGATTCAAATGCTTGAAGATATACTTTAGGCTAATAAGGTGATATAGTATACATTGTGAAATTTGATACAAACAAATAAAAACAAGTGACTAACAGACAGATAATAATATTATTCTTTATTATGAAGTGACAATGCCTTGTTGTGTCTTGTGCTTACATCATTTGAATACTGACTGGAAAGGACATTTTCCTCCCTCCAGATATCTCCTGAAATAAGGTTTGTTTAATTCTTTACAGCTGTAAAAATGTTCAATCCAAAGGATTATTTACAAAGCCTCTTGCAATAAATTATTATGAATTCATTCTTTATTGGAAATACAAAACAGAGGTCAAGCTAATACGAGTTCTTGTTTTTTCTACCTGAATCTCTAGGTTCATTGTGCTACTTTTTAAGGTGTAAATGAAGTGCTTTATTATAGACAAATCTGTGGCACACCAATGAGGTTAAAGAAAGGCATCTTGTCCATCAAGCTAGGTGTGGATGCAGTGCAAAGTTTGCCCACCTTAAGTCAATAGTGGGTTCCAGTGTTTTTCATCCCAAAATAACTCCCTATTCCCTACATAGTGCACTAGTTTTGGCCACGGCCCATAGGGCTCTATATAGAATATAGGGTGCCATTGGGGACCCAGAAGGTGTTTGACCTTTGTATGACCTTAATGGGTGCCCTGTAGATTTGGATACATGTTCTGAGGTGCTGGGAGCTGAAGTACTACAAGCCTACGGTCCTAACGGTCCTAACGGTCCTAACGGTCCTAACACTACTGTTGAAATAAGAGGCAGGCAATGCATGACGTCAGAGGAAAAGAGGACGTGGTTGTTTTCTTGTTGTTTCACTAACACTACATTGGCATTTTCCCTGATGTTGTATTTTTTTGTATGACTATAGATGCGTACTGGAGTAAAACATACCTGATTTTAAAAACTGCTATACAGTAGGTAATAGTTCATAATCATTTTCAAAAAGACCATGCATTAAGTGATTATTGCTTTATAATTCGTCATGTGGCTTCAGCAGAAATATTGCCAACAGATACTATCTAGATTTTGGAGAAGAAAAAAATCATAAGCTTTGTGATACTGGCATAGATTTCATTTCTGCATGCAATAATTTAAAATGGTAGTAAACGAAGAATAAGTGACAAACGCTTTGGCCTGTTCATGAGAGGTTGGCAAATTCACACATTAAAGTGCAAAGAATAGGTAGTGGTATCAAATAAAAACAGACCAATATGTCAGACATACTATATAAACAAATACATATAAATAGCCTAATGTACAAACAGATAAATAAATAAATAGATTAATTAATTAATACAAACATAAATGGCATTTACCTCAACGGAGAGTATGGTCAGTTGCAGCAGTACATTATTATCCAACATTAAAATGTTCGACTTTTGTTTGGAGCAATCCAGTATTGTCATCTTCGTCAAATTTCAAAATATATGATTTCATATTTACGCGCGGTGGAAGGTATATTCTATCCACGTGACTGGAGGAGGAAGAGGATTTTTAAGTGCATGCGAAGATCATCAGTAATTCCTTCGGGTGGATTTCAAGGAGAATACAGAAAAATTGTGCTATTATTGTAGTTCCACTGGAAGTTGAGGTGGATTTTAGGAAAGGTTTGGCAGAATTAGTCAACCAAAAATATAATGTTTTGTCTGCACTTTTAATGTGGACGTCATGGAGAGTCATCGAGATCAGGACTCAAGGGCGAGAACGCGCCTTTGAAGCACGCGGACTCGTAGTGCTTATTCAGGTAGGACTTGAGAGCGAAGGTCTTGTCGCACCGTTTGCATTTGAAATGCTTGAAAGCGGAGTGAGTCTGCATATGCGCGCGCAGGTTGGAGCGGTCTGCGAACGCTTTTCCGCAGTGTGCACACCCAAAGGGCTTCTCGCCCGTGTGTGACCTCATGTGGCCCTGCAGTAGCCAAGGTCTGCTGAAAGCTTTGGCACAGATGTCACACTTGTGCTTGAGGTCATGGGTGAGCAGGTGCATGGCCATTGCTGGCATGGACACGTACACTTTCCCACAGGTTGCGCACTTCTTGGCCATCTTGCTGTCCAGGCTCCGGTGGGTCTGCTTATGCCTACTCAGGTTGGAAGACGTGGCGTAGGTTTTCCCACATTCGTTGCATGTGTGACGCTGTATGCACCTGCTGCTGGGGCTGCTGATTACTTTCCTCCGTGACCTTCCGTCCGTGATGTAAAACGCGTCCACCGTGTAGCAATCACTCACCGCGGTGTCCCCGTTGATGTAGCCGGAGGTGACGTCCGACTGCGGACTGTCAGGCTGGTCTGAGTCCGGGGCGCCGTAGTCGCTGTGGATGCCATCGTAGAGTGGCTCCGGAGAGGGAACTTTAATGGCACCGTCGCTTTCTCCATCGTAGACAGACGGGCTGATGTAGTCACTAATGTACCCTGGTGTGAAAAATAACAAGATCTTAATTCAATTACTCATTGTCGCGTGGGGATTCTTCAAGTGGGAACAATCTGCTTAATAGATGCAACAAGCTACAGGCAGCACTTTTCCACTTGAAATCGGCTACAGCACGTTATCACCAAAGCCTATGCGTCCTGTGCACTTTATTCAGCTTTAGGCGAGTCTAAAACGTTTTTATTTATCTGGAAGCACGACCCTTTTATGCGTTAACCTATAGTTGCCAATTACACACAGTGAGAATAAACATAATTTAACAACATAACCTACTGAGATGATTAGGCAACATTATACCGCCGGTCTGAAGCGATGGATAGGCTAGTTTACACATCATCATGAAATATGATTCAGCCTTCTGACTGACATAATGTCTAAATAATAGGGCTATACAACAGTGTTCCAAAGCATAACGGGTAATATAGGTGCAATGCAATCTCTTGTGTACAAGCTGGTGCCTAAGTGCAGATATATGATGCACACTTGTG
Organism: Salvelinus namaycush; assembly: GCF_016432855.1. Taxonomy (NCBI): domain Eukaryota; kingdom Metazoa; phylum Chordata; class Actinopteri; order Salmoniformes; family Salmonidae; genus Salvelinus; species Salvelinus namaycush. The sequence continues at coordinate 68,621,163 of NC_052311.1, read as the reverse complement.
GGTTGTGGAGAAGTTTTGCATCAGCATCACAAGCATCATTCCTCCCCATGCTCCGAGTAGGCTAGGTGCGATAGGCTATTTACACATTCAATTGGTTTGTTTCAAAACATACAGGCTAGAATTAGCCTACAAATGTATAGGTAGGTGTGTTTGTCAAAACTAATATAACAATGGAATCAGATTGAGTCATGAATGCAGCGCAAAAACGTGCAAACGTGGCAAAAAAAAGACACCGTGCATAATAAGCAAAAATATATATAACATAATCAACATTCCAAATTATAAATAATGTTTATATTTACCTTTATCGTGAATCCGTAGACTGAGGTTGGTCCTGGATCGTCCATAAGAACTCTCAAAATCACTGGATGAAAAATCATCAAGCTTCACCTTTTTAACCAGGAAAGACCTTGGCATGTTTCTGGTGCTGCACCGAAACAACAACCGTCCAGGGCAGGGTTACTGTCCTCATGCAACGCCAATGTAGAGCTGGATATTTAAGGCTGAGCTTTGGATGCCTGGCTGCGTAGAGTATCAGACACCCAGTCAGTCAAACAAACCCCCAGCCAACCCGTAGTGCTTAGGTTTCTCTGTTCTACCTGCAACGCCGTGTCTTGCGAAGGGAAGAAATGCAACTTCAGCACTGGATAGCTCCCTCTCAGAGGCTCGCGCAAGACGGAGGAGCGAGCGGAAAGCACCCTGCAGAGTGCGCCTCTTTCTCCCGCGTGCCAATAGAGGAGAATGCAAAAAAACACGAGAGAAGCTGCTGTAATGTAAGAGTGCAACAAAAAATGGGCAGCACTTGTCAGCGTTATTTATTGCTTTCCAATTATTTCCAACTCTGATTGGTAGTCTATTTACATTTGGCTGAAAAATAATAATGTAGGTTGATGGACCGTCACCGCTCCACTTCTCTCTCTCTCTCTCTCTCTCTCTCTCTCTCTCTCTCTCTCTCTCTCTCTCTCTCTCTCTCTCTCTCTCTCTCTCTCTATCACTCTCTCTCTTTCTCACTGTTGCTGCAGCCTCTCTCTGTGTTCTGTGCTTGGTGTCTGGAGACAGTTGATCAGCTGTTGGGATTTATACGGCGCTGCGATCAGGTGGGAGATGGAAATGGAAGTGCTTAATTTAATCCATCAGAAATCTCTGGGGAGCAACATTGGGATAGAATGATTTATATAGGCGGCTACTCGTCTTCCCATCTCATTTTATTTGTAAGGAGCTCACCACCATGTTCTTTTGAGATAAGAATGGAAATGATTGTTTTATTTCAAGTTTTTCTGTATCAGTTGAAACTAGGCTTACATCGCACCTGTTTACATGCAACGCATTGCATTTTATTCAGCACTTTCTCACGGTTTTGAATGGAGATTCTTTCCAGCTTTGCAATGCATGCACATTCTCCTGCAATTTTATGATGACATATCATTTCTTTGAAGAATTGTAACTACTGTTCACACAGCAATTACCATACGGTGTATAGCCTACAGGCGTTTGGTCTCTACGAAATCAACTGTTAGACAATTAATAATGTATCTCTTGTCATGTTCATATGATCATTATGGGTTCATGGTTAACTTCAACACTAAATATCCCAGGTGCTTTCATTCTGACTTTGCATTGTGACACAGCAGCACCACTAACCAATAAAGCAAAAAAATGACACATGGTTTGTGATATGCACATCGCAAATACATTACATTATTCAAGCGATCACACCGGTTTACTGGAAGAATGTAGTCTCCTTATCCACCCATTAAATATGTATATATGTTAGATAGAATGAATATGTTAGATAGAATGAATATGTTAGATAGAATGAATATGTTAGATGTCACGCCCATGTGCATCTACTGTATATATGTCTACTGTATTTAAGTAACCTAACTAAACCTACACCTAACTAAACCTACACCCGACTAAACCTAAACCTAACTAAACCTAAACCTAACTAAACCTACACCTAACTAAACCTACACCTAACTAAACATAAACCTAAACCTGACTAAACATAAACATAACTAAACCTAAACCTAAACCTAACTAAACCTACACCTAACTAAACCTACACCTACACCTAACTAAACCTAAACCTGACTAAACCTAAACCTAACTAAACCGAAACCTAACTAAACCGAAACCTAACTAAACCTACACCTAACTAAACCTAAACCTGACTAAACCTAAACCTAACTAAACCTAAACCTAACTAAACCTACACCTAACTAACCCTACACCTAACTAAACCCACACCTAACTAAACCTACACCTAACTAAACCTAAACCTGACTAAACCTAAACCTAACTAAAGCCTACTTCCCCAAAGGTTGCACCTGTGTGTTTGTCAGGACTTGCATGATGTCCTACTTTGGAGAGCTGGGCAGTTTAAGGAGCCGTCTAGTATTGTTCAACATCTGGTTTCGCTAATCAAAAAGAAACATATGAGCAGTTACCTTCAGAGGCTCAAGGATGTCCAATTAAAGAGTACATTCACCAGCTGCACTGCAGACATCACTACCTGTAGGCGTTTAGGTCCATGTGTAGATTCCACGCTAGACAGGATGCTCTTTGAAGCTCACCTGCTTGTTGTACTGTGATTCCACACATAATCATCAGCACATTTTCTAGGATTCTATCAGTGCAAAGTTCAGATCTATACTACAGGCTACATGACATCACTGGTGACTTGTGTGGTGAAACTTATACTGTACAGCTCTGGCAGCTCACCTCTGGTACTGCTACTGCAAGCTCCTCTAAACTCTTAAACAATATATCACTTCAATCCTTTTTAGGGATGAATTGTTAGTTTTAATTGACACCGTCAGGTGAGGTAACATGTGAAGGTGACAGTCAGGCAGGCCTAGCAGTGGAGTGGAGGCTGAGGTGGCGGGGATGGTGACGGTGCCCAGCTGGTGCCTGTGTGTGTGTGTGATGGCAGAAGGCAGGAGAGGGGCTAGGAAAGGGACTAGGCAGGCAGGCTCTGCAGCTGCTGCTGCTTCCCCAGTACACACACTGCCTGCAAGCAGATGGAGAATGTCCTGTCACAGAGAGAGAGAGGCTGAGGGGGGACAGAGGCCTGTGGGGAGGAGAGGAGGATGAGGGTTAGGGTTACAGGAGGAGAGAAGAGGAGAGGAAGAGAGGAGAGGTGAAGTGAGAAAGGGAGGGGGAGAAGAAGTGAGGAAGGGAGGAAGGGAGAAGAGAGGAAGGGAGTGGAGCGGAGAGGTGAGGAAAGGGAGGGGGAGGAGAGAAGACGTGAGGAAGTGAGAGGGGGAGAAGAGATGAAGGGAGAGGAGAGGTGAAATGAGGAAGGGAGGGGGAGAAGAAGGGAGAGGTGAGGAAGGGAGAGGGGGAGAGGAGAGGAAGGGAGAGGAGAGGTGAAGTGAGGAAGGGAGGGGGAGAAGAAGGGAGAGGGGGAGAGGAGAGGAATGGAGAGGAAAGGAAGGAAGAGGGGAGAGGAGAGGAAGGGAGAGGAGAGGTGAAGTGAGGAAGGGGGGGAGAAGAAGGGAGAGGAGAGGTAGGGAGAGGAGAGGTAGGGAGTGGGGGAGAGGAGAGGAAGGGAAGGGAGGGGGAGGAGAAGGGAGAGGGGGAGAGGAGAGGAATGGAGAGGAAAGGAAGGAAGAGGTGGAGAGGAGAGGAAGGGAGAGGAGAGGAGAGGTGAAGTGAGGAAGGGGGGAGAAGAATGGAGAGGAGAGGTAGGGAGAGGAGAGGTAGGGAGTGGGGGAGAGGAGAGGAAGGGAAGGGAGGGGGAGAAGAAGGGAGAGGGGAAGAGTAGAGGAAGGGAGGGGTAGAAGAAGGGAGAGGGAGAGAGTAGAGGAAGGGAGGGGGAGAAGAAGGGAGAGGAGAGGGAGAAAAGGAGCATTTACCTTAGTTGGAGTTTGTTTTTGTTTTGTAAAAACATACTTCTCTAGAGAGTCCTAGCCCTTTGATCCATTGGAAATAATTGGTGTCACACCGTTTAACCCAAAGAAACCGTCTCATCAGAAAGCAAGACAAAGAGCATTTTAAAGCTTTGTCTTTCCTTTAAATAACTTTAATTAAAGCAGTTACACAGTTTACAGATCTATATGAAATGTCACCAATCCAATTAAATTAAGTTAAATTCAATACAACTTTATTTATCCCCTCAGGGGCAATTAAGAAAGGCAAGTCTGTTTTACAAGTATCAAATCACACAGTCTTCCACATAGAGAATAGCTACACAACAGACATCACATTTCCCAATCACTTCATCATTTCCATCCCTGACTAAACAGACTAAAACATCCTGAAAATGAAACCACACACTAAAGACAAGGAACAGTACGGTGGAAAACAGCTTTCATTGATGAAATAGTCAGCTTTTCTTCAGCCCCCATAAGAAAGCAACAGCCGGCATTACTCAAAGATGAAGGAGAATGCTGTATATTGTCCCTCAGCCTGCTGTCGCAATAACACCAAATATTGCTGAGGCCTCTTCTCATCAAGCACCTCAGCATATATATACAGACAGAAATGCTGGACTGGGAGAGAAAAATCTACCCACTTCCCCCCTCCTTTTTTTTCTGATGACTCCAAGTGAAATATAATGCAGACTGCATTTGCAAACTCCCGGATAAAATGTCCCAGATTTGACAAAAGCGGAGTGGGGGGGTGGGGGGTGGGGGGGGGGGGGGGGGGGGGGGGGGGGCACACACTTATGGTGCACTGGAAGATTGAGAACACTGTGTAAGCACACACACACACACGCAACCACACAAACACACAGACACACATACATGCACACACTCACAAACACACACACAGCTCTCTGTTGAATGTGGTCATTTGCAATTGTGATAAACTGAGTGTGAGGGAGGGCTGTGAGGGATGGCAAGGGATGCTGGGTAATTAGTAGAGCCGCCCCGGTGTTTCCAGCAATGAACAATCTGAGGCAGGATCACGCTGTGTCTGGGAGGACCTGAGGGGGAACAGGCCTCCAGCGTGTTCTCTTACACTGCGTGTAGAGTCCTAAGTGTGGTCTGATGCCATCTGCTGCCGACCGCTGCTGTATGACAATACATCATCCCACACTCCTGGGTAATTGTGTGAATCCCAGAGATTGCATCTATATAGACGCCCAAGCAGACGAATTGCTGCCATGTGTCAGTCTAATATATGACCCCCTAACAAATACAGTTTTGATCATTTTGAAAGAGATGGGGGGAAAAGATGAGCAAAAAACATTAGCTTCAACAGACAGCCCAAACATTGATGTGTCACATGTGATAAAAGGATACATATTTCTCTGGTCCCTGGCCTGGCCGGCGCTGTGCAGTCAGAGCCAAGCGGGAGTGGGAGCAGTAGGGTCCTGGTCATATCATTATTATCTGCAGTATGGGCCCAGTCCTGGTCATATCATTATTATCTGCAGTATGGGCCCAGTTCTAGTCATATCATTATTATCTGCAGTATGGGCCCAGTCCTGGTCATATCATTATTATCTGCAGTATGGGCCCAGTTCTAGTCATATCATTATTATCTGCAGTATGGGCCCAGTCCTGGTCATATCATTATTATCTGCAGTATGGGCCCAGTTCTAGTCATATCATTATTATCTGCAGTATGGGCCCAGTCCTGGTCATATCATTATTATCTGCAGTATGGGCCCAGTTCTAGTCATATCATTATTATCTGCAGTATGGGCCCAGTCCTGGTCATATCATTATTATCTGCAGTATGGGCCCAGTCCTGGTCATATCATTATTATCTGCAGTATGGGCCCAGTTCTAGTCATATCATTATTATCTGCAGTATGGGCCCAGTTCTAGTCATATCATTATTATCTGCAGTATGGGCCCAGTCCTGGTCATATCATTATTATCTGTAGTATGGGCCCAGTCCTGGTCATATCATTATTATCTGCAGTATGGGCCCAGTCCTAGTCATATTTTTATTATCTGCAGTATGGGCCCAGTCCTGGTCATATCATTATTATCTGCAGTATGGGCCCAGTCCTGGTCATATCATTATTATCTGCAGTATGGGCCCAGTCCTGGTCATATCATTATTATCTGCAGTATGGGCCCAGTCCTGGTCATATCATTATTATCTGCAGTATGGGCCCAGTCCTAGTCATATCATTATTATCTGCAGTATGGGCCCAGTCCTGGTCATATCATTATTATCTGCAGTATGGGCCCAGTCCTAGTCATATTTTTATTATCTGCAGTATGGGCCCAGTCCTAGTCATATTTTTATTATCTGCAGTATGGGCCCAGTCCTAGTCATATCATTATTATCTGCAGTATGGGCCCAGTCCTGGTCATATCATTATTATCTGCAGTATGGGCCCAGTCCTAGTCATATCATTATTATCTGCAGTATGGGCCCAGTCCTAGTCATATTTTTATTATCTGCAGTATGGGCCCAGTCCTAGTCATATTTTTATTATCTGCAGTATGGGCCCAGTCCTAGTCATATCATTATTATCTGCAGTATGGGCCCAGTCCTGGTCATATCATTATTATCTGCAGTATGGGCCCAGTCCTAGTCATATCATTATTATCTGCAGTATGGGCCCAGTCCTAGTCATATTTTTATTATCTGCAGTATGGGCCCAGTCCTAGTCATATTTTTATTATCTGCAGTATGGGCCCAGTCCTAGTCATATCATTATTATTATTATTATTATTATGTCTTCAACTGAAAGGGCATTTACGTTTGTGTCATTTAGCAGATGCTCTTATCCAGAGCGACTTACAGGAGTAATTAGGGTTAAGTGCCTTGCTCAAGGGCAAGATTTATCACCTAGTCGGCTCGGGGATTCAAACCAGCGACATTTCAGTTACTAGCCCAACGCTCTTAACCGCTAGGCTACCTGCCGCACCAAGGAGCATCTGAATGGATGGATGTGGTAGGACATTATATGCAGGGTTTTCACACACACACGCACGCACGCACGCACGCACGCACACGCACACACACACACACACACACACACACACACACACACACACACACACACACACACACACACACACACAATGCAACTGTGTGTTGTTTGCCCTGAGGCATCTCTGTTGAGCGCCATCCAGCAGAATGCTGTTGTCTCTGTGAGGTACGTTACACTGTGGGTCGTATGTACTGTAGAAATCAACTGAACACCACAATCATACCCATTTCACTGCTGTTATTTCAACGGACATACCTGAAGCTTACCCCCAAAGGAGCATTAGCTGAGACAAAAGTGAGGAAGGTTGTATTTGTTAGAGATATTAAAGTTGATTGATGGCCTTTTTTCTAATGGCACATCGTATATCAACTATACATAGAACTTCTGAGAATCCTTGAGTCCTGTACTGACCATGAACCTTCCATATGGCTGCTTTTAATGGACCAATAACTTTTTATATTATAAAGACAGAAGAGGAATTTCTGAGCCTTAACCTTTGGTCCGATTTGCAGTTCTTGCAACTATTTTTAATGGCACCGTAAGGAGTAAGGAGTTGTCTTTCAGTCTCAGCCTATGATTTGTAACGTACCGGAACATTAAGATCAGTTGTGCCCTATTGTAAAAGGCCGTCTCTGTACTCTGTTCACTGTCATACTTAAGTGTATGACTACGTCTCAAATGGCACAAAAAATAGTACAAAGTAGTGCACTATATAGGGAATAGGGTGCCACGTGGGACATATATGTGTTTCAGCCTTGGAAATAAAAGTAGAAGAGCCTCTCTATAATGTTGTTGCTATGACACCTTAGGTTGTCACACCCTGATCAGTTTCACCAGTTCTTGTGATTGTCTCCACCCCCTCCAGGTGTCGCTTATTTTCCCTGGTGTATATATCCCTGTGTTTCCTGTCTCTCTGTGCCAGTTCATCTTGTATGTTTTTTAAGTCAACCTGTGTTTTTCCTGTACTCCTGCTTCTATTCTCTTTTGCTAGTCCTCCTGGTTTTTGACCCTTGCCTGTTTTCTGGACTCCGTACCCGCCTGCCTGGCTACTTCTGCCTGCCCTGACTTCGAGCCTGCCTGCCACTCTGTACCTCCTGGATCCTGAACTGGTTTTGACCTTTTGCCTGTCCACGACCATTCTTCGATTGTTTAATAAATATCAAGACTCACACCATCTGCCTCCCGTGTCTGCATCTGGGTCTCGCCTTGTGCCCTTATATAGGTGAAAGAACATCGTTCTACTGGTGGCTTGCACCTGTATTTGGGAATAAACATATTTCTACTTTCTCAGTTCATAAAAAAACATGTTTATTGTTTTGTTCATGAGACTAGCTCAGCTCGGAGACTCACAAAGCCCAGGAGAAGAGCTGGACAAATTGCTGTATTGCTGCAGGGTTTCAAAGCTATAATTTGTAAAGGATTCGGCAACCTGCAGTTTTTAAATTGGCTGTCGCTGTTATATGGCATATGCATACAGGAACTGAAGTAAAATGATAGATGTGTAATGGCTGTGTAAATATTCCATTCTATTTTGTGCTTTAAACATCCATGATATGTTATTACCCGACAGAAAAACAAGTGTGAGGAACATCTCTCAAGTAAAAATAATGGGGATTGCATTGTCTCAGTGAAAACATATTTTATCAGCACATACTAGACACTTTACTGAACATGTTATTTTGCAGAATATACCAATCAATAGGTTGTACAGTCACTTCAGATGTCCCCTTTAAACATGGAAGTAAGTAGCCTTGCACAAGCCTTGGCTCATAGGAGCAGAACTCCTGTTTCTGTAGTGAGACAGCTTGATGTACCACTACATCTCCTAGACAGGACACTAGTCTATCTCCTGTTTCTGTAGTGAGGCAGCTTGATGTACCAGTACACCTCCTGGACAGGACACTAGTCTATCTCCTGTTCCTGTAGTGAGGCAGCTTGATGTACCAGTACACCTCCTGGACAGGACACTAGTCTATCTCCTGTTTCTGTAGTGAGGCAGCTTGATGTACCAGTACACCTCCTGGACAGGACACTAGTCTATCTCCTGTTCCTGTAGTGAGGCAGCTTGATGTACCAGTACACCTCCTAGACAGGACACTAGTCTATCTCCTGTTTCTGTAGTGAGACAGCTTGATGTACCAGTACACTTCCTGGACAGGACACTAGTCTATCTCCTGTTTCTGTAGTGAGGCAGCTTGATGTACCAGTACACTTCCTGGACAGGACACTAGTCTATCTCCTGTTTCTGTAGTGAGGCAGCTTGATGTACCAGTACACCTCCTGGACAGGACACTAGTCTATCTCCTGTTTCTGTAGTGAGGCAGCTTGATGTACCAGTACACCTCCTAGACAGGACACTAGTCTATCTCCTGTTCCTGTAGTGAGGCAGCTTGATGTACCAGTACACCTCCTAGACAGGACACTAGTCTATCTCCTGTTTCTGTAGTGAGGCAGCTTGATGTACCAGTACACTTCCTGGACAGGACACTAGTCTATCTCCTGTTTCTGTAGTGAGGCAGCTTGATGTACCAGTACACCTCCTGGACAGGACACTAGTCTATCTCCTGTTTCTGTAGTGAGGCAGCTTGATGTACCAGTACACCTCCTAGACAGGATACTAGTCTATCTCCTGTTTCTGTAGTGAGACAGCTTGATGTACCAGTACACTTCCTGGACAGGACACTAGTCTATCTCCTGTTCCTGTAGTGAGGCAGCTTGATGTACCAGTACACCTCCTAGACAGGACACTAGTCTATCTCCTGTTTCTGTAGTGAGGCAGCTTGATGTACCAGTACACCTCCTGGACAGGACACTAGTCTATCTCCTGTTTCTGTAGTGAGGCAGCTTGATGTACCAGTACACCTCCTGGACAGGACACTAGTCTATCTCCTGTTTCTGTAGTGAGACAGCTTGATGTACCAGTACACCTCCTAGACAGGACACTAGTCTATCTCCTGTTTCTGTAGTGAGGCAGCTTGATGTACCAGTACACTTCCTGGACAGGACACTAGTCTATCTCCTGTTTCTGTAGTGAGGCAGCTTGATGTACCAGTACACCTCCTGGACAGGACACTAGTCTATCTCCTGTTTCTGTAGTGAGGCAGCTTGATATACCAGTACACTTCCTGGACAGGACACTAGTCTATCTCCTGTTTCTGTAGTGAGACAACTTGATGTACCAGTACACCTCCTGGACAGGACACTAGTCTATCTCCTGTTTCTGTAGTGAGACAGCTTGATGTACCAGTACACTTCCTGGACAGGACACTAGTCTATCTCCTGTTTCTGTAGTGAGACAGCTTGATGTACCAGTACACTTCCTGGACAGGACACTAGTCTATCTCCTGTTTCTGTAGTGAGACAGCTTGATGTACCAGTACACTTCCTGGACAGGACACTAGTCTATCTCCTGTTTCTGTAGTGAGGCAGCTTGATGTACCAGTACACTTCCTGGACAGGACACTAGTCTATCTCCTGTTCCTGTAGTGAGGCAGCTTGATGTACCAGTACACTTCCTGGACAGAACACTAGTCTATCTCCTGTTTCTGTAGTGAGGCAGCTTGATGTACCAGTACACTTCCTGGACAGGACACTAGTCTATCTCCTGTTCCTGTAGTGAGGCAGCTTGATGTACCAGTACACCTCCTAGACAGGACACTAGTCTATCTCCTGTTTCTGTAGTGAGGCAGCTTGATGTACCAGTACACCTCCTGGACAGGACACTAGTCTATCTCCTGTTTCTGTAGTGAGGCAGCTTGATGTACCAGTACACCTCCTGGACAGGACACTAGTCTATCTCCTGTTTCTGTAGTGAGACAGCTTGATGTACCAGTACACCTCCTAGACAGGACACTAGTCTATCTCCTGTTTCTGTAGTGAGGCAGCTTGATGTACCAGTACACTTCCTGGACAGGACACTAGTCTATCTCCTGTTTCTGTAGTGAGGCAGCTTGATGTACCAGTACACCTCCTGGACAGGACACTAGTCTATCTCCTGTTTCTGTAGTGAGGCAGCTTGATATACCAGTACACTTCCTGGACAGGACACTAGTCTATCTCCTGTTTCTGTAGTGAGACAACTTGATGTACCAGTACACCTCCTGGACAGGACACTAGTCTATCTCCTGTTTCTGTAGTGAGACAGCTTGATGTACCAGTACACTTCCTGGACAGGACACTAGTCTATCTCCTGTTTCTGTAGTGAGACAGCTTGATGTACCAGTACACTTCCTGGACAGGACACTAGTCTATCTCCTGTTTCTGTAGTGAGACAGCTTGATGTACCAGTACACTTCCTGGACAGGACACTAGTCTATCTCCTGTTTCTGTAGTGAGGCAGCTTGATGTACCAGTACACTTCCTGGACAGGACACTAGTCTATCTCCTGTTATTGCAGTGAGGCAGCTTGATGTACCAGTACACTTCCTGGACAGGACACTAGTCTATCTCCTGTTCCTGTAGTGAGGCAGCTTGATGTACCAGTACACCTCCTAGACAGGACACTAGTCTATCTCCTGTTTCTGTAGTGAGGCAGCTTGATGTACCAGTACACTTCCTGGACAGGACACTAGTCTATCTCCTGTTTCTGTAGTGAGGCAGCTTGATGTACCAGTACACCTCCTGGACAGGACACTAGTCTATCTCCTGTTTCTGTAGTGAGGCAGCTTGATGTACCAGTACACCTCCTAGACAGGATACTAGTCTATCTCCTGTTTCTGTAGTGAGACAGCTTGATGTACCAGTACACTTCCTGGACAGGACACTAGTCTATCTCCTGTTCCTGTAGTGAGGCAGCTTGATGTACCAGTACACCTCCTAGACAGGACACTAGTCTATCTCCTGTTTCTGTAGTGAGGCAGCTTGATGTACCAGTACACCTCCTGGACAGGACACTAGTCTATCTCCTGTTTCTGTAGTGAGGCAGCTTGATGTACCAGTACACCTCCTGGACAGGACACTAGTCTATCTCCTGTTTCTGTAGTGAGACAGCTTGATGTACCAGTACACCTCCTAGACAGGACACTAGTCTATCTCCTGTTTCTGTAGTGAGGCAGCTTGATGTACCAGTACACTTCCTGGACAGGACACTAGTCTATCTCCTGTTTCTGTAGTGAGGCAGCTTGATGTACCAGTACACCTCCTGGACAGGACACTAGTCTATCTCCTGTTTCTGTAGTGAGGCAGCTTGATATACCAGTACACTTCCTGGACAGGACACTAGTCTATCTCCTGTTTCTGTAGTGAGACAACTTGATGTACCAGTACACCTCCTGGACAGGACACTAGTCTATCTCCTGTTTCTGTAGTGAGACAGCTTGATGTACCAGTACACTTCCTGGACAGGACACTAGTCTATCTCCTGTTTCTGTAGTGAGACAGCTTGATGTACCAGTACACTTCCTGGACAGGACACTAGTCTATCTCCTGTTTCTGTAGTGAGACAGCTTGATGTACCAGTACACTTCCTGGACAGGACACTAGTCTATCTCCTGTTTCTGTAGTGAGGCAGCTTGATGTACCAGTACACTTCCTGGACAGGACACTAGTCTATCTCCTGTTCCTGTAGTGAGGCAGCTTGATGTACCAGTACACTTCCTGGACAGAACACTAGTCTATCTCCTGTTTCTGTAGTGAGGCAGCTTGATGTACCAGTACACTTCCTGGACAGGACACTAGTCTATCTCCTGTTCCTGTAGTGAGGCAGCTTGATGTACCAGTACACCTCCTAGACAGGACACTAGTCTATCTCCTGTTTCTGTAGTGAGGCAGCTTGATGTACCAGTACACCTCCTGGACAGGACACTAGTCTATCTCCTGTTTCTGTAGTGAGGCAGCTTGATGTACCAGTACACCTCCTGGACAGGACACTAGTCTATCTCCTGTTTCTGTAGTGAGACAGCTTGATGTACCAGTACACCTCCTAGACAGGACACTAGTCTATCTCCTGTTTCTGTAGTGAGGCAGCTTGATGTACCAGTACACTTCCTGGACAGGACACTAGTCTATCTCCTGTTTCTGTAGTGAGGCAGCTTGATGTACCAGTACACCTCCTGGACAGGACACTAGTCTATCTCCTGTTTCTGTAGTGAGGCAGCTTGATATACCAGTACACTTCCTGGACAGGACACTAGTCTATCTCCTGTTTCTGTAGTGAGACAACTTGATGTACCAGTACACCTCCTGGACAGGACACTAGTCTATCTCCTGTTTCTGTAGTGAGACAGCTTGATGTACCAGTACACTTCCTGGACAGGACACTAGTCTATCTCCTGTTTCTGTAGTGAGACAGCTTGATGTACCAGTACACTTCCTGGACAGGACACTAGTCTATCTCCTGTTTCTGTAGTGAGACAGCTTGATGTACCAGTACACTTCCTGGACAGGACACTAGTCTATCTCCTGTTTCTGTAGTGAGGCAGCTTGATGTACCAGTACACTTCCTGGACAGGACACTAGTCTATCTCCTGTTATTGCAGTGAGGCAGCTTGATGTACCAGTACACTTCCTGGACAGGACACTAGTCTATCTCCTGTTTCTGTAGTGAGGCAGCTTGATGTACCAGTACACTTCCTGGACAGGACACTAGTCTATCTCCTGTTACTGCATTGAGGCAGCTTGATGTACCAGTACACCTCCTGGACAGGACACTAGTCTATCTCCTGTTACTGCATTGAGGCAGCTTGATGTACCAGTACACTTCCTGGACAGGACACTAGTCTAGCACAGGGCCGAACCACCAATCTATCTCCTTAATGCTGAGTGCCAAGCAGAGACACATCAGGTCCCAATTTTAGGTATGACTCAGCTAGGGATCAAACTCACAACCTTCCAATCTCAGGGTGGACACTAACCACAAGGCCACTGAGTTGGTTATTTAAATATATGGGGAAACACAAAACGCAAAGAGTTATGCAAGGGGCGTATTGATGATCAATGTCCATAACCATAACCACTGCAAGTGGTTGTGCAACAGCTAACCCAGTCTATAAGGTGAAAACATCAAGTGTATTTCTTTCCAACCAACACGCTCACTCAAAAAGCCTTCCTCTCTCTCTCTGTGGGATTTTCCTGACCCTTTGACCCCAGCCTTGACCATTTGGCCTTCCTGTCTGGAGCTCCCTGGGGACCAGAGGGACCAGAGGGCCAGTTGGCTCAGCCCGCTGCCCATGTGTCCGGTCCAGCCTGGCCTTTCTCTCCTCTCCTGCCTGGCTGCCTGGAGCCTTTTAGTGCCACACTTGGCCTCTCATGAGAAAATCACCTCGCTGGCCTAACTATCCGTGTGATCAGCCTGTGACTGTGGATTCGTCTCAAATGGCACCCTATTCCCTATGGGCCCAGGTCAAAAGTAGTGGCCTTTAAAGGGAATTAAGGGTGCCATTTGGGACAGTCACATGAGCCTCGGGACTGCATGGGGACTGGAGGAAAACATGAATCTTATTTGTCATAAGTGTTCCCAGAGGAGCTGTGGGACCAGCCTGGGCGTTCAGTCCACCGATAGAAGGTTACTGCTACCAGACGCCCGTTATCTCACGACCCAGGCCCAGCCAGCCAGTCTGGGAACCTAATTAGATGTAAACCTTAATAGATGCGTCCCAAATGGCCCCATATTTCCTATATAGTGTACTCCTTTTGACCAGGGCCCATAGGGACTATAAAGGGAATAGGGTGTCATTTGGAACGGACACAAAGATTTTGGGGACAAAAGCCACGTTATGCAAATGTTGTTAGATTTGTGTCTATTTAGTCCTTCAATCCACTCTATAAATGTATTTACATATCTTCTCTCTCTCTTTCTCTCTCCTTCTCTCTCTCTCGCTCCTTCGCTTTCTCTCTCTCTCTTTCTCTCTCTCTCTTTCTCTTTCTCTCTCTCTCCGTCCCTCTATCTCTCTCTCTCTCTCTCTTTCTCTCTCTCTCCGTCCCTCTCTCTCTCTTTCTCTCTCTCTCCGTCCCTCTCTATCTCTCTCTCTCTCTCTCTCTCTCTCTCTCTCTCTCTCTCTCTCTCTCTCTCTCTCTCTCCTTCCCTCTCACTCTCTCTCCTTCCCTCTCACTCTCTCCCTCTCTCTCTCTCTCTCCTTCCCCCCTCTCTCTCTCTCTCTTTCCCCTGTTTCACTTTGTGCCCCTGAGAAGGGAGGAAAGAAGAGAGGTGTGAAAGCCAGCGTTTGCTGCTTGGCTGTGTGAAGAGTCAGCTGGAGGAGTGTTGGTAATGGACACTTTGTTTGAAATAGTTGTGTAATTGAGAGTTGGTTTAGAGTTCCCGTGGATCTCTTCACCCCAGACTCAATGGATTCACACTGAGATCATCAGTGTCATCAGACTCCAATAGTCAATTACTTAATAAATCACACAGACCTATCTGTAGTCCCAAACGGCACACTATTCCCTACATAGTGCTATTCCCTACATAGGCTGTGTTTACACAGGCAGCCCAATTCTGATATCTGTTTTTTTTACTAATTGGTGTTTTGACCAATCACATCAGATCTTTTCACATCATATATTTTTTAGAGCTGATCTGATTGGTCAGAAGATCAATTAGTGAAAAAAAATATAACAGAATTGGGCTGCCTGTGTAAACGCAGCCATATTGCACTACTTGTGACCGGAGCCATATGGGCCCTGGTTAAAAGTAGTGCACTATATAGGGAATAGGGTGCCATTTGGGACACTGCCCTACCTAGCTTACTCTGTTTGCAAAGTAGTGGCTGTTAGTGCACAATACACTACCAGTCATTTTTTAACTTTGCTCAGTGCATATGAAATGACTGCTTTTAGTGTTAGACTGTTTTACTGTTCAGTATAATCTTTGTCTTCAACTTGATGCCCGACTATTCAATTCAAATTAGACGACGACTGTTAAACATGTTTGAATGACATTTACCAATGTCAACGACTGAGATGGGTCGGAAGGCTGCAAAGACAAGCAGGACGTTATGTCAGACAGACTGTATAATGAAGGTGAGATAAATGAGGAATGGCTGATGTTAAGCTGAGAATACACACGTTCACCAGGGAACACTAACCCCTGGTACAAAGACCATGTGGTCAGGGGAATTGGTCAGATTAGCATGTGTATCATGGGTATATGTGTGTGTGTGTGCATGTGTGTGCGTGCATGTGTGTGCGTGCATGTGCGTGCGTTTGTGTGCGTGCATGTGCGTAGCCACTATTCTCCAGCATGAATACTGTACATAGAGGATGATTTAGCCTGGCTGGGATACAGTTTTGTGGCCTGCTGGGCCACTGGGAGGGGGGGGGGGGGGGGGCTGTTTAGAGATATCCTCTCACTGAGAACAGAACAATAGCCCTCTGTTGCATTCACATGCAGATGTACCCAGGAAATGGAACAATCCCATTTCAACCCTGTTACAGGAGAAAACAACTAATTTTAATGTTACAGCTTTCAGGAATATCCATTCAGTGAATATCTATGTCTAGCTGTGTGTGTTGTTTGTGTTGTGTTTGTGTGTGTGTGCGCACGTGTGTGTGTATGTGTGTGTTAAACTATCTGTACTTTGCAGCAACCACACATAGCAGGATAGTTGCTGTGTGGCCAGTGGTGAGGAGGGAGGTAGTTGCTGTGTGGCCAGTAGTGAGGAGGGAGGTAGTTGCTGCGTGGCCAGTGGTGAGGAGGGAGGTAGTTGCTGTGTGGCCAGTGGTGAGGAGGGAGGTAGTTGTTGTGTGGCCAGTGGTGAGGAGGGAGGTAGTTGCTGTGTGGCCAGGAGGGAGGTAGTTGCTGTGTGGCCAGTGGTGAGGAGGGAGGTAGTTGCTGCTGATACACATGCTATCCATCCTCCTTTCCACTCCAAATCTGTTCTGTTAGTCCTTACCTTCCATCCTCCTTTCCACTCTAAACCTGTTCTGTTAGTCCTCCCCTTCCATCCTCCTTTCCACTCTAAACCTGTTCTGTTAGTCCTTACCTTCCATCCTCCTTTCCACTCCAAACCTGTTCTGTTAGTCCTTACCTTCCATCCTCCTTTCCACTCCAAACCTGTTCTGTTAGTCCTTACCTTCCATCCTCCTTTCCACTCCAAACCTGTTCTGTTAGTCCTTACCTTCCATCCTCCTTTCCACTCCAAACCTGTTCTGTTAGTCCTCCCCTTCCATCCTCCTTTCCACTCTAAACCTGTTCTGTTAGTCCTTACCTTCCATCCTCCTTTCCACTCCAAACCTGTTCTGTTAGTCCTTACCTTCCATCCTCCTTTCCACTCCAAACCTGTTCTGTTAGTCCTTACCTTCCATCCTCCTTTCCACTCCAAACCTGTTCTGTTAGTCCTTACCTTCCATCCTCCTTTCCACTCCAAACCTGTTCTGTTAGTCCTCCCCTTCCATCCTCCTTTCCACTCCAAACCTGTTCTGTTAGTCCTTACCTTCCATCCTCCTTTCCACTCCAAACCTGTTCTGTTAGTCCTTACCTTCCATCCTCCTTTCCACTCCAAACCTGTTCTGTTAGTCCTCCCCTTCCATCCTCCTTTCCACTCCAAACCTGTTCTGTTAGTCCTTACCTTCCATCCTCCTTTCCACTCCAAACCTGTTCTGTTAGACCTCCCCTTCCATCCTCCTTTCCACTCCAAACCTGTTCTATTAGTCCTCCCCTTCCATCCTCCTTTCCACTCCAAACCTGTTCTGTTAGTCCTCCCCTTCCATCCTCCTTTCCACTCCAAACCTGTTCTGTTAGTCCTTACCTTCCATCCTCCTTTCCACTCCAAACCTGTTCTGTTAGACCTCCCCTTCCATCCTCCTTTCCACTCCAAACCTGTTCTGTTAGTCCTCCCCTTCCATCCTCCTTTCCACTCCAAACCTGTTCTGTTAGTCCTTACCTTCCATCCTCCTTTCCTTTCCAAACCTGTTCTGTTAGTCCTCCCCTTCCATCCTCCTTTCCACTCCAAACCTGTTCTGTTAGTCCTTACCTTCCATCCTCCTTTCCACTCCAAACCTGTTCTGTTAGTCCTTACCTTCCATCCTCCTTTCCACTCCAAACCTGTTCTGTTAGTCCTTACCTTCCATCCTCCTTTCCACTCCAAACCTGTTCTATTAGTCCTCCCCTTCCATCCTCCTTTCCACTCCAAACCTGTTCTGTTAGTCCTTACCTTCCATCCTCCTTTCCACTTCAAACCTGTTCTGTTAGTCCTTACCTTCCATCCTCCTTTCCACGCCAAACCTGTTCTGTTAGTCCTTACCTTCCATCCTCCTTTCCACGCCAAACCTGTTCTGTTAGTCCTTACCTTCCATCCTCCTTTCCACTCCAAACCTGTTCTGTTAGCCCTTACCTTCCATCCTCCTTTCCACTCCAAACCTGTTCTGTTAGTCCTTACCTTCCATCCTCCTTTCCACTCCAAACCTGTTCTGTTAGTCCTTACCTTCCATCCTCCTTTCCACTCTAAACCTGTTCTGTTAGTCCTCCCCTTCCATCCTCCTTTCCACTCCAAACCTGTTCTGTTAGTCCTTACCTTCCATCCTCCTTTCCACTCCAAACCTGTTCTGTTAGTCCTTACCTTCCATCCTCCTTTCCACTCCAAACCTGTTCTGTTAGTCCTTACCTTCCATCCTCCTTTCCACTCCAAACCTGTTCTGTTAGTCCTTACCTTCCATCCTCCTTTCCACTCCAAACCTGTTCTGTTAGTCCTTACCTTCCATCCTCCTTTCCACTCCAAACCTGTTCTGTTAGTCCTCCCCTTCCATCCTCCTTTCCACTCCAAACCTGTTCTGTTAGTCCTTACCTTCCATCCTCCTTTCCACTCCAAACCTGTTCTGTTAGTCCTTACCTTCCATCCTCCTTTCCACTCCAAACCTGTTCTGTTAGTCCTTACCTTCCATCCTCCTTTCCACTCCAAACCTGTTCTGTTAGTCCTCCACTTCCATCCTCCTTTCCACTCCAAACCTGTTCTGTTAGTCCTTACCTTCCATCCTCCTTTCCACTCCAGAGCTGTTCTGTTAGTCCTTACCTTCCATCCTCCTTTCCACTCCAAACCTGTTCTGTTAGTCCTCCCCTTCCATCCTCCTTTCCACTCCAAACCTGTTCTGTTAGTCCTTACCTTCCATCCTCCTTTCCACTCCAAACCTGTTCTGTTAGTCCTCCCCTTCCATCCTCCTTTCCACTCCAAACCTGTTCTGTTAGTCCTTACCTTCCATCCTCCTTTCCACTCCAAACCTGTTCTGTTAGTCCTCCCCTTCCATCCTCCTTTCCACTCCAAACCTGTTCTGTTAGTCCTCCCCTTCCATCCTCCTTTCCACTCCAAACCTGTTCTGTTAGACCTTACCTTCCATCCTCCTTTCCACTCCAAACCTGTTCTGTTAGTCCTCCCCTTCCATCCTCTTTCCACTCCAAACCTGTTCTGTTAGTCCTCCCCTTCCATCCTCCTTTCCACTCCAAACCTGTTCTGTTAGACCTTACCTGCCATCCTCCTTTCCACTCCAAACCTGTTCTGTTAGTCCTCACCTTCCATCCTCCTTTCCACTCCAAACCTGTTCTGTTAGTCCTTACCTTCCATCCTCCTTTCCACTCCAAACCTGTTCTGTTAGTCCTCCCCTTCCATCCTCCTTTCCACTCCAAACCTGTTCTGTTAGTCCTTACCTTCCATCCTCCTTTCCACTCCAAACCTGTTCTGTTAGACCTCCCCTTCCATCCTCCTTTCCACTCCAAACCTGTTCTGTGAGTCCTTACCTTCCATCCTCCTTTCCACTCCAAACCTGTTCTGTTAGTCCTTACCTTCCATCCTCCTTTCCACTCCAAACCTGTTCTGTTAGTCCTTACCTTCCATCCTCCTTTCCACTCCAAACCTGTTCTGTTAGTCCTCCCCTTCCATCCTCCTTTCCACTCTAAACCTGTTCTGTTAGTCCTTACCTTCCATCCTCCTTTCCACTCCAAACCTGTTCTGTTAGTCCTTACCTTCCATCCTCCTTTCCACTCCAAACCTGTTCTGTTAGTCCTTACCTTCCATCCTCCTTTCCACTCCAAACCTGTTCTGTTAGTCCTTACCTTCCATCCTCCTTTCCACTCCAAACCTGTTCTGTTAGTCCTCCCTTCCATCCTCCTTTCCACTCCAAACCTGTTCTGTTAGTCCTTACCTTCCATCCTCCTTTCCACTCCAAACCTGTTCTGTTAGTCCTTACCTTCCATCCTCCTTTCCACTCCAAACCTGTTCTGTTAGTCCTTACCTTCCATCCTCCTTTCCACTCCAAACCTGTTCTGTTAGTCCTACCCTTCCATCCTCCTTTCCACTCCAAACCTGTTCTGTTAGTCCTTCCCCTTCCATCCTCCTTTCCACTCCAAACCTGTTCTGTTAGTCCTCCCCTTCCATCCTCCTTTCCACTCCAAACCTGTTCTGTTAGTCCTCCCCTTCCATCCTCCTTTCCACTCCAAACCTGTTCTGTTAGTCCTCCCCTTCCATCCTCCTTTCCACTCCAAACCTGTTCTGTTAGTCCTTCCCCTTCCATCCTCCTTTCCACTCCAAACCTGTTCTGTTAGTCCTCCCCTTCCATCCTCCTTTCCACTCCAAACCTGTTCTGTTAGTCCTCCCCTTCCATCCTCCTTTCCACTCCAAACCTGTTCTGTTAGTCCTTCCCCTTCCATCCTCCTTTCACTTCCAAACCTGTTCTGTTAGTCCTTACCTTCCATCCTCCTTTCCACTCCAAACCTGTTCTGTTAGTCCTTACCTTCCATCCTCCTTTCCACTCCAAACCTGTTCTGTTAGTCCTTACCTTCCATCCTCCTTTCCACTCCAAACCTGTTCTATTAGTCCTCCCCTTCCATCCTCCTTTCCACTCCAAACCTGTTCTGTTAGTCCTTACCTTCCATCCTCCTTTCCACTTCAAACCTGTTCTGTTAGTCCTTACCTTCCATCCTCCTTTCCACGCCAAACCTGTTCTGTTAGTCCTTACCTTCCATCCTCCTTTCCACGCCAAACCTGTTCTGTTAGTCCTTACCTTCCATCCTCCTTTCCACTCCAAACCTGTTCTGTTAGCCCTTACCTTCCATCCTCCTTTCCACTCCAAACCTGTTCTGTTAGTCCTTACCTTCCATCCTCCTTTCCACTCCAAACCTGTTCTGTTAGTCCTTACCTTCCATCCTCCTTTCCACTCTAAACCTGTTCTGTTAGTCCTCCCCTTCCATCCTCCTTTCCAC
Organism: Salvelinus namaycush; assembly: GCF_016432855.1. Classification (NCBI taxonomy): domain Eukaryota; kingdom Metazoa; phylum Chordata; class Actinopteri; order Salmoniformes; family Salmonidae; genus Salvelinus; species Salvelinus namaycush. Next base: position 68,600,134 of record NC_052311.1, on the reverse strand, counting down.
TCCAAACCTGTTCTGTTAGTCCTTACCTTCCATCCTCCTTTCCACTCCAAACCTGTTCTGTTAGTCCTTACCTTCCATCCTCCTTTCCACTCCAAACCTGTTCTGTTAGTCCTTACCTTCCATCCTTCTTTCCACTCCAAACCTGTTCTGTTAGTCCTTACCTTCCATCCTCCTTTCCACTCCAAACTTGTTCTGTTAGTCCTTACCTTCCATCCTCCTTTCCACTCCAAACCTGTTCTGTTAGTCCTCCCCTTCCATCCTCCTTTCCACTCCAAACCTGTTCTGTTAGTCCTTACCTTCCATCCTCCTTTCCACTCCAAACCTGTTCTGTTAGTCCTTACCTTCCATCCTCCTTTCCACTCCAAACCTGTTCTGTTAGTCCTTACCTTCCATCCTCCTTTCCACTCCAAACCTGTTCTGTTAGTCCTCCACTTCCATCCTCCTTTCCACTCCAAACCTGTTCTGTTAGTCCTTACCTTCCATCCTCCTTTCCACTCCAGAGCTGTTCTGTTAGTCCTTACCTTCCATCCTCCTTTCCACTCCAAACCTGTTCTGTTAGTCCTCCCCTTCCATCCTCCTTTCCACTCCAAACCTGTTCTGTTAGTCCTTACCTTCCATCCTCCTTTCCACTCCAAACCTGTTCTGTTAGACCTCCCCTTCCATCCTCCTTTCCACTCCAAACCTGTTCTGTTAGTCCTTACCTTCCATCCTCCTTTCCACTCCAAACCTGTTCTGTTAGTCCTCCACTTCCATCCTCCTTTCCACTCCAAACCTGTTCTGTTAGTCCTTACCTTCCATCCTCCTTTCCACTCCAAACCTGTTCTGTTAGACCTCCCCTTCCATCCTCCTTTCCACTCCAAACCTGTTCTGTTAGTCCTCCCCTTCCATCCTCCTTTCCACTCCAAACCTGTTCTGTTAGTCCTCCACTTCCATCCTCCTTTCCACTCCAAACCTGTTCTGTTAGTCCTTACCTTCCATCCTCCTTTCCACTCCAAACCTGTTCTGTTAGTCCTCCACTTCCATCCTCCTTTCCACTCCAAACCTGTTCTATTAGTCCTCCCCTTCCATCCTCCTTTCCACTTCAAACCTGTTCTGTTAGTCCTTACCTTCCATCCTCCTTTCCACTCCAAACCTGTTCTGTTAGTCCTTACCTTCCATCCTCCTTTCCACTCCAAACCTGTTCTGTTAGTCCTTACCTTCCATCCTCCTTTCCACTCCAAACCTGTTCTGTTAGTCCTTACCTTCCATCCTCCTTTCCACTCCAAACCTGTTCTGTTAGTCCTCCCCTTCCATCCTCCTTTCCACTCCAAACCTGTGCTCTTCTCAACTCTCCTCTCGCCCACCCTCACCGCACTCATAACATTTTTTCTAATGTTCTTAAAAGATATTCAGTGGACAAATGATTTAGGAGGTCTTCTCCTAACAGTCTGAATGGTAGGTAGTGAGGGCGGTCATGTTTGAACAGCTCTCTACTCAGTGAGTCCAACCGGCGCCCGGCTCCTTGGCTTGTCTCTTTGAGGCTGTGTCCCAAATGGCACCCTATTCCCTACATAGTGCACTACTTTTGACCATACTACTATGGGTCCTGATAAAAAAAACAGTGCACTATATAGGGAATAGGGGGCATTTGGGCCACACCCTGGTGCTCTGAAGCTTTGTGGGGGACAACAATGTCATTATCCATTAAATGTGGGATAGAGTCTATCAATGTCAGGAGTCTGAGATCAGATGGAGAGGGATGAGGAGGCTGCGCTGGCCTACAGATAACCCCACTGTCTGAGATTGATAGCAGGGCTGGTCTGGACGGCTTATCACTGTGGACTTGCTCTTTGATGACTATCTTATGAGAACAAATCATCACATCAAGGGTAACAAGAGATGGGCAGTTGGTAGTTAATAAAGACAGACTGTGGGACGGGGAGGGAGGAGCACAGCACCACTACAACAGTAGGATCTCTTATTCTACTTTATGTTTCCTCATCTGTCCTGAACAATTTAGAGTTACATCTTACATCTTTTTGGACCTTTTTTTTGTTGTTTGATTTTAAGTGTGGATTTTTCAAGACTTATACCACCTGTATAGTAAATAGATTTCTGACTTGTCCCAGAACATAGCTGCTATGGAATGGTACAGAGTAGAGAGTCTATTGTCAGATCAAGGTAACATGGTACAGAGTAGAGAGTCTATTGTCAGTTCAAGGTAACCTGGTACAGAGTAGAGAGTCTATTGTCAGATCAAGGTAACATGGTGCAGAGTAGAGAGTCTATTGTCAGATCAAGGTAACATGGTACAGAGTAGAGAGTCTATTGTCAGATCAAGGTAACATGGTGCAGAGTAGAGAGTCTATTGTCAGATCAAGGTAACATGGTGCAGAGTAGAGAGTCTATTGTCAGATCAAGGTAACATGATACAGAGTAGAGAGTCTATTGTCAGATCAAGGTAACATGGTACAGAGTAGAGAGTCTATTGTCAGTTCAAGGTAACCTGGTACAGAGTAGAGAGTCTATTGTCAGATCAAGGTAACATGGTGCAGAGTAGAGAGTCTATTGTCAGATCAAGGTAACATGGTGCAGAGTAGAGAGTCTATTGTCAGATCAAGGTAACATGGTAGAGAGTAGAGAGTCTATTGTCAGATCAAGGTAACATGATACAGAGTAGAGAGTCTATTGTCAGATCAAGGTAACATGGTAGAGAGTAGAGAGTCTATTGTCAGATCAAGGTAACATGATACAGAGTAGAGAGTCTATTGTCAGATCAAGGTAACATGGTACAGAGTAGAGAGTCTATTGTCAGATCAAGGTAACATGGTACAGAGTAGAGAGTCTATTGTCAGATCAAGGTAACATGGTACAGAGTAGAGAGTCTATTGTCAGATCAAGGTAACATGGTACAGAGTAGAGAGTCTATTGTCAGATCAAGGTAACATGGTACAGAGTAGAGAGTCTATTGTCAGATCAAGGTAATGTGGAAACAAACAGACCATCCTGACTCTCAGATCAGGTGTATTGGACACATACATTAAGGCTCCATACCAGTTGATGGAATTCTAGAAGGAAATCAGGTGCAAGATGAAAACAGTGATTAACATGACAAATGACCACACACATCCATGTGTGGGTAATGAGGGCTGGGCTGCTTGCGGAGGGATGAGGAGGCGGGGTGTTGTGAAGGCCCCCCTTGGAGCTCCAACATGCTCAGACCCAACGCCTTCTTCTCCAGATGGTGCAGGTGACTCAGTGTGTCTGGCACACACACACACACACACACACACACACACACACACACACACACACACACACACACACACACACACACACACACACACACACACACACACACACACACACACACACACACACACACACACACACACACACACACACACACACACACACACACACACTATCACTGCACACGTTCCATTAGACATACAGTATGCAGCCTGCCAGCAATATGTAAATGACTGCAGTGCCTTGACAGAGTTTGATTAATTACTCTAGATAGACTGTCTCAATTTATCTGCTGTGGCTAATGAACAATCTCACATTTATAAAGAAAGCCCCTCTGTCACCACAAACACAAGTTCCCTCCTTTATGTTTCTGGACTTCTGACCTTTGATGAGAAGAATCCTACTGGAGGGTCTTGCAGCGTGATGTTTGGTGAACAGAAACCTAGTCTACAGGAACTGGAGGGTCTTGCAGCATGACCTTTGGTGAACAGAAACCTACTGTACAGGAACTGGAGGGTCTTGCAGCGTGACCTTTGGTGAACAGAAACCTACTGTACAGGAACTGGAGGGTCTTGCAGCATGACCTTTGGTGAACAGAAACCTACTGTACAGAAACTGGAGGGTCTTGCAGCGTGACCTTTGGTGAACAGAAACCTACTGTACAGGAACTGGAGGGTCTTGCAGCATCACCTTTGGTGAACAGAAACCTACTGTACAGGAACTGGAGGGTCTTGCAGCATGACCTTTGGTGAACAGAAACCTACTGTACAGAAACTGGAGGATCTTGCAGCATGACCTTTGGTGAACAGAAACTACTGTACAGGAACTGGAGGGTCTTGCAGCGTGACCTTTGGTGAACAGAAACCTACTGTACAGGAACTGGAGGGTCTTGCAGCATGACCTTTGGTGAACAGAAACTACTGTACAGGAACTGGATGGTCTTGCAGCGTGACCTTTGGTGAACAGAAACCTACTGTACAGGAACTGGAGGTCTTGCAGCATGACCTTTGGTGAACAGAAGCCTACTGTACAGGAACTGGAGGGTCTTGCAGCGTGACCTTTAGTGAACAGAAACTTAGTCTACAGAAACTGGAGGGTCTTGCAGCGTGACCTTTGGTGAACAGAAACCTACTGTACAGAAACTGGAGGGTCTTGCAGCGTGACCTTTAGTGAACAGAAACATAGTCTACAGAAACTGGAGGGTCTTGCAGCGTGACCTTTGGTGAACAGAAACTACTGTACAGGAACTGGAGGGTCATGCAGCGTGACCTTTGGTGAACAGAAACCTACTGTACAGGAACTGTAGGTCTTGCAGCATGACCTTTGGTGAACAGAAACTACTGTACAGGAACTGGAGGATCTTGCAGCGTGACCTTTGGTGAACAGAAACCTAGTCCACAGAAACTGGAGGGTCTTGCAGCATGACCTTTGGTGAACAGAAACTACTGTACAGGAACTGGAGGGTCTTGCAGCATGACCTTTGGTGAACAGAAACCTACTGTACAGAAACTGGAGGGTCTTGCAGCATGACCTTTGGTGAACAGAAACCTACTGTACAGGAACTGGAGGGTCTTGCAGCGTGACCTTTGGTGAACAGAAACCTAGTCTACAGAAACTGGAGGGTCTTGCAGCGTGACCTTTGGTGAACAGAAACCTGCTGTACAGGAACTGGAGGGTCTTGCAGCGTGACCTTTGGTGAACAGAAACCTACTGTACAGGAACTGGAGGGTCTTGCAGCATGACCTTTGGTGAACAGAAACCTAGTCTACAGAAACTGGAGGGTCTTGCAGCGTGACCTTTGGTGAACAGAAACTACTGTACAGGAACTGGAGGGTCTTGCAGCGTGACCTTTGGTGAACAGAAACCTACTGTACAGGAACTGGAGGGTCTTGCAGCATGACCTTTGGTGAACAGAAACTACTGTACAGGAACTGGAGGGTCTTGCAGCATGACCTTTGGTGAACAGAAACCTACTGTACAGGAACTGGAGGGTCTTGCAGCATGACCTTTGGTGAACAGAAACTACTGTACAGGAACTGGAGGGTCTTGCAGCATGACCTTTGGTGAACAGAAACCTAGTCTACAGGAACTGGAGGGTCTTGCAGCGTGACCTTTGGTGAACAGAAACTACTGTACAGGAACTGGAGGGTCTTGCAGCATGACCTTTGGTGAACAGAAACTACTGTACAGGAACTGGAGGGTCTTGCAGCGTGACCTTTGGTGAACAGAAACTACTGTACAGGAACTGGAGGGTCTTGCAGCGTGACCTTTGGTGAACAGAAACTACTGTACAGGAACTGGAGGGTCTTGCAGCATGACCTTTGGTGAACAGAAACCTACTGTACAGGAACTGGAGGGTCTTGCAGCGTGACTTTTGGTGAACAGAAACCTACTGTACAGGAACTGGAGGGTCTTGCAGCATGACCTTTGGTGAACAGAAACCTACTGTACAGGAACTGGAGGGTCTTGCAGCGTGACCTTTGGTGAACAGAAACCTACTGTACAGGAACTGGAGGGTCTTGCAGCGTGACCTTTGGTGAACAGAAACCTACTGTACAGGAACTGGAGGGTCTTGCAGCGTGACCTTTGGTGAACAGAAACCTACTGTACAGGAACTGGAGGGTCTTGCAGCATGACCTTTGGTGAACAGAAACCTACTGTACAGGAACTGGAGGGTCTTGCAGCGTGACCTTTGGTGAACAGAAACCTACTGTACAGGAACTGAAGGGTCTTGCAGCGTGACCTTTGGTGAACAGAAACCTACTGTACAGGAACTGGAGTGTCTTGCAGCGTGACCTTTGGTGAACAGAAACCTACTGTACAGGAACTGGATGGTCTTGCAGCGTGACCTTTGGTGAACAGAAACCTACTGTACAGGAACTGTAGGTCTTGCAGCATGACCTTTGGTGAACAGAAACCTACTGTACAGGAACTGGAGGGTCTTGCAGCGTGACCTTTGGTGAACAGAAACCTAGTCTACAGAAACTGGAGGGTCTTGCAGCATGACCTTTGGTGAACAGAAACCTACTGTACAGGAACTGGAGGGTCTTGCAGCGTGACCTTTGGTGAACAGAAACCTAGTCTACAGAAACTGGAGGGTCTTGCAGTGTGACCTTTGGTGAACAGAAACCTAGTCTACAGAAACTGGAGGGTCTTGCAGCGTGAACTTTGGTGAACAGAAACTACTGTACAGGAACTGGACGGTCTTGCAGCGTGACCTTTGGTGAACAGAAACCTAGTCTACAGGAACTGGAGGGTCTTGCAGCATGACCTTTGGTGAACAGAAACCTAGTCTACAGAAACTGGAGGGTCTTGCAGCGTGACCTTTGGTGAACAGAAACCTAGTCTACAGAAACTAGAGGGTCTTGCAGCGTGACCTTTGGTGAACAGAAACCTTCTGTACAGGAACTGGAGGGTCTTGCAGTGTGACCTTTGGTGAACAGAAACCTAGTCTACAGGAACTGGAGGGTCTTGCAGCGTGACCTTTGGTGAACAGAAACCTAGTCTACAGAAACTGGAGGGTCTTGCAGCGTGACCTTTAGTGAACAGAAACCTACTGTACAGGAACTGGAGGGTCTTGCAGCATGACCTTTGGTGAACAGAAACCTACTGTACAGGAACTGGAGGGTCTTGCAGCGTGACCTTTGGTGAACAGAAACCTAGTCTACAGGAACTGGAGGGTCTTGCAGCGTGACCTTTAGTGAACAGAAACCTACTGTACAGGAACTGGAGGGTCTTGCAGCATGACCTTTGGTGAACAGAAACCTACTGTACAGGAACTGGAGGGTCTTGCAGCGTGACCTTTGGTGAACAGAAACCTACTGTACAGGAACTGGAGGGTCTTGCAGCATGACCTTTGGTGAACAGAAACCTAGTCTACAGGAACTGGAGGGTCTTGCAGCGTGACCTTTGGTGAACAGAAACCTACTGTACAGGAACTGGAGGGTCTTGCAGCATGACGTTTGGTGAACAGAAACCTACTGTACAGGAACTGGAAGGTCTTGCAGCATGACCTTTGGTGAACAGAAACCTACTGTACAGAAACTGGAGGGTCTTGCAGCGTGACCTTTAGTGAACAGAAACCTACTGTACAGGAACTGGAGGGTTTTGCAGCGTGACCTTTGGTGAACAGAAACCTACTGTACAGGAACTGGAGGGTTTTGCAGCGTGACCTTTGGTGAACAGAAACCTACTGTACAGGAACTGGAGGGTCTTGCAGCATGACCTTTGGTGAACAGAAACCCACTGTACAGGAACTGGAGGGTCTTGCAGCATGACCTTTGGTGAACAGAAACCTATTCTACAGGAACTGGAGGGTCTTGCAGCGTGACCTTTGGTGAACAGAAACTACTGTACAGGAACTGGAGGGTCTTGCAGCATGACCTTTGGTGAACAGAAACCTACTGTACAGGAACTGGAGGGTCTTGCAGCATGACCTTTGGTGAACAGAAACCTAGTCTACAGAAACTGGAGGGTCTTGCAGCGTGAACTTTGGTGAACAGAAACTACTGTACAGGAACTGGACGGTCTTGCAGCGTGACCTTTGGTGAACAGAAACCTAGTCTACAGGAACTGGAGGGTCTTGCAGCATGACCTTTGGTGAACAGAAACCTAGTCTACAGAAACTGGAGGGTCTTGCAGCGTGACCTTTGGTGAACAGAAACCTAGTCTACAGAAACTAGAGGGTCTTGCAGCGTGTGACGACCCTCCCACTCTGTCTACCGTTTTCTCTCTCTTTGCTCTTGTTTCCTTATTAGGATGCCGGTGGGCGGAGTTGGGAGGGTCGTCAGTTACATGGGAAACACCTGGGCCCACTCTCCCAGGATAAATACACCACTTCCCCATTCATGGAGGGGACTCTCTCCATGTAGACACCTTAATAGATTCGGTTATGTTTCATGGGGCTTTTTCTGGTTGTTTGTTTTAGCATCTTTCAACACCCTGCATTATCACATTCATGCATGCAAAACATTCACTTACACTACTGATTACTGATTACAATGGTGTGTGTAATCAGTAATCAGTAGTGTAAGTGAATGTTTTGCATGCATGAATGTGATAATGCAGGGTGTTGAAAGATGCTAAAACAAACAACCAGAAAAAGCCCCATGAAACATAACCGAATCTATTAAGGTGTCTACATGGAGAGAGTCCCCTCCATGAATGGGGAAGTGGTGTATTTATCCTGGGAGAGTGGGCCCAGGTGTTTCCCATGTAACTGACGACCCTCCCAACTCCGCCCACCGGCATCCTAATAAGGAAACAAGAGCAAAGAGAGAGAAAACGGTAGACAGAGTGGGAGGGTCGTCACATTCCCCCCCATAAAACCGGGGACCAACAAGGACCCCGGAACAACATACCGCCCTCTGCGTCCCAAACTGACACAGCACTTGCGTCCCAAAGTTATGAGGGGTACGTGTTCCCACTTCCAAATTTTTGCCCCAGCCAACCTCCTCTCCAGACCTCAGCAACCTTTGTGCACGGGAAGCAACCTTTAAGAGGAAAGAAGACTTCCCAGACCTCAGCAACCTTAATACATAGGAAGCAACATTTAAGAGGAAAGAAGACTCCCCAGACCTCAGCAACATTAGTGCATAGGAAGCAACTTTTAAGAGGAAAGAAGACTCCCCAGACCAGGACGGAATAGACAGGAAAGACAGAACATGACCCTACAAACATTCAGGAAGAGGGCGCACGAGACCACATCAGCTACAAACTCCAACGAAAAGAATAAAGTCCTTAATTTTTTAATTCCCAACGATTCATAGCCACTTCCCAACGTAACAGACTACTCATTTCAATCTACCCTTTTTTGTACGAGGCAAAGGACCCACACAGTCAAGGATCAAATACTCAAAAGGTTGGCTGAGTACAGGAGTAGGAAACCGTGGTACCGGCTTAATAGCTTGATTAGGTTTACCAGTTAATTGACAGGTGTGACAAGTTTTGATGAAATCAGAGACATCCCTCTTTAATCTAGGCCAAAAGAAATGTCTTAATATGCGATGGTATGTTTTCCTCACACCCATATGTCCCGCAACACCATTGTGAGAAGTTGTCAAAACCAACTCACGAAGCTTTACTGGTACCACAACCTGACTAATCGCCTCCCCCAGAAAACGACTACCATGAGACACCCACTTTCTCATCAGGACATCCTCTTGGAAAAAATAGCAATGGGCGACATCTCCCAACTGTTCCACAGGCACAATTTGGTCACGCCACTCTTCCAATGTGGGGTCAGTCCGCTGCGCACTGACTAGATCTGAGTGGGTAACAGACAACGGAATAACAGGGAAAGCAGTGTCATACTTCTTTGTGGTATTCTCATCAGTCGGCACAGTGACCAGTTCGCCACGGCTCATAGATCGCGTCACTGCACACGCACGGAACATCCCTGGGGAGCTCTGTACACTCTCATCTGGAATCTCAACAACTGACGGCTTTATGGAAACAACTCGAGATGGAAACACGACAGGCCATACACGATCACCAGCCAAGTTATTCCCAAGAACAACGTCAACACCCTCAATAGGCAACGAAGGACGCACCCCCACAACAACCTCACCTTTTACCAGCCCACAATCCAACATCATTTTATGTAATGGAACTGAAAGAGTGTTCAAACCTATTCCCCTAATTAGAACACTCTTCCCCGAATCAGTCTCAGCTGAAAAGGGTAACACAGACTCCAACACAAACGATTCGGAGGCACCTGTGTCTCTCAAGATCTTCACTGGCACCAATTCCTTACTCCCTAATATAGACACAAAACCTTCCGTAATGAAAGGTAAATAGCCTGGGTGAATATGGACTTTCACCTGCGCCTGAGACCATGTGTCATGAGTGAACTGATGTGAAACAGGCGCAGCTAACGCCGTAGGCTTAGATTTAACGTAATCACGCGTACTGAATTTGTCCTTTTCCCTGAGAACCGGACATTCGTTTTTCCAATGACCTGAATCATGACAGTAATGACACTCTTGCCCAAAGTCAGCTTTTCCACGGGATTCAGGCTCAACCCTAGTTGAATTGAACTCTGCCCGTGAACCAAAGTATCTCGGTGAGCGAAGCCCAAATCTATCCGAACGCCCCCACTCATTCCGAATACGGGGCTCTGCAAAGACACTTTTGTGAGTCAACACATACTCATCCGCCAAAACCGCAGCTTCAACGACATTCTTTACTTTTCGTTCGTTAATATACGTGGCAATACGATCAGGTATTGTGTCCTTAAATTGCTCTAACATAATCAGATCACACAGCCCTTGGAAAGTCACAACTTCAGAGGCGGAACACCAGCGATTAAACTGTAAAGATAATTGTCGCGCAAACTCAACATGAGTCTGTTTATCATCCTTTTTTAAAGTTCTAAATCGTTGGCGGTAAGCCTCAGGGACCAATTCATAAATTTGTAACACAGCCGTTTTAACCTTATCATAACTGGCACTGTCGTGTACACTAAGAGCTGAATATGCTTCCTGCGCTTTACCAGTCAGCACACACTGCAACATTAAGGTGCGGTCAGAATCAGGCCAACTCCTAGCGTCAGCAACACGCTCAAACAACGAAAAGAATGTCTCAGGGTCCTTTTCATTAAACTGAGGCAATAACCGTAAGTTCCCAACAATATCAAATGTGTCCAGGGCACGACCAATAGAGGAACGACCCCTAGGTAAATCTGGGTCACCTTCCCAGAACAAACTCTCCCCTGAAATCTTTCCTTCCCTAACCAACTCTATCCGTTCTTGTTGCAACTTGATTTTAGCATGCTCCATATCTAATTCCTTTTCATACTTTACACGATCATACTCTAGCTTCTCACGATCATACTGCTGCTGTAACAGAAGCAGTTCTTTCTGCTGTTCAAAAAGAAGACTACTAGGACTAACCGATGGAATGGCCATTGTAACATTACGGGGAGATGACTCCTCAGCAGAAGCTGGCCCAGTGGTAACTTCAAGAATACCACTCTCCATCAGATTGGCCTTCAATATCAACCTAATAGAATTCTTTAGACGTTTATCACTAATTTCAACCTTGTAGTATTCGGCGATTTTCAACAGCTGTTCTTTAGTACCTAATTCTAACAATTCCTCTGATGGAAAGCGAATGAACTCCTCTACAAAAGACGCCATAATAAAAAATAAAAAAAAAAAAAAAATTCTCACTCTTCCCCTCTGCTGAGCACACCAGACCACAACCAGAGAAATGACAATCACCCTGAGCACCACAGAAGAGAGATGAGATACGGAGCTTCCCCAAAACCTACAATAACTCAACCCTAGTCTTCGTGCGGATTTGCGGTGGGTATTTACGCACTGTAGCCCGCTGGCAAGGTAATAAACCCCCCAGCACGCTGGCAGATTCCACCAAGCCACGGATGTGCCCCCGAGACAACTGCTCAGTCCACAGACACCACACAAAAATAACAAACATTAACCATGCCCAACATATTCCAAAAAGGAAACACGTCGCTAAGCCTATCAGGGGAAAAAGGCTATAGCTCCGGGTAGTAAATAGTACTACCCTATCCAAATCTCCCACTGAGGTACACAGCCGATTACTCACCTCAGACCGATGTCCCAACAGAAAGTAGAACAAGAGTTTCCAGGCTGGGCAGGGCCTGGAAACTAACCAATGTACTCTCTCCAACGCCGCACACCAACCAACCAACTAAGGCAACCAATACTGGGCCTAACAACTCAAACAAAATATTTAAACCAAACACGTACCTCCACGTTCTCCCAAACAAATACGTTCAATAGATCCCGGATGAGCCCCCACTACCTCTCACACGCTTGTCACGAACCGGCTCAGAGCCCGTAACAAAAGGGAGACCACATGGAAATAAGGAGTAACAAAATATATTTATTAGATAAAGAAACTAGGTATAATATACAATGGTGTGTGTAATCAGTAATCAGTAGTGTAAGTGAATGTTTTGCATGCATGAATGTGATAATGCAGGGTGTTGAAAGATGCTAAAACAAACAACCAGAAAAAGCCCCATGAAACATAACCGAATCTATTAAGGTGTCTACATGGAGAGAGTCCCCTCCATGAATGGGGAAGTGGTGTATTTATCCTGGGAGAGTGGGCCCAGGTGTTTCCCATGTAAGTGACGACCCTCCCACTCTGTCTACCGGCATCCTAATAAGGAAACAAGAGCAAAGAGAGAGAAAACGGTAGACAGAGTGGGAGGGTCGTCACAAGCGTGACCTTTGGTGAACAGAAACCTTCTGTACAGGAACTGGAGGGTCTTGCAGTGTGACCTTTGGTGAACAGAAACCTAGTCTACAGGAACTGGAGGGTCTTGCAGCGTGACCTTTGGTGAACAGAAACCTAGTCTACAGAAACTGGAGGGTCTTGCAGCGTGACCTTTAGTGAACAGAAACCTACTGTACAGGAACTGGAGGGTCTTGCAGCATGACCTTTGGTGAACAGAAACCTACTGTACAGGAACTGGAGGGTCTTGCAGCGTGACCTTTGGTGAACAGAAACCTAGTCTACAGGAACTGGAGGGTCTTGCAGCGTGACCTTTAGTGAACAGAAACCTACTGTACAGGAACTGGAGGGTCTTGCAGCATGACCTTTGGTGAACAGAAACCTACTGTACAGGAACTGGAGGGTCTTGCAGCGTGACCTTTGGTGAACAGAAACCTACTGTACAGGAACTGGAGGGTCTTGCAGCATGACCTTTGGTGAACAGAAACCTAGTCTACAGGAACTGGAGGGTCTTGCAGCGTGACCTTTGGTGAACAGAAACCTACTGTACAGGAACTGGAGGGTCTTGCAGCATGACGTTTGGTGAACAGAAACCTACTGTACAGGAACTGGAAGGTCTTGCAGCATGACCTTTGGTGAACAGAAACCTACTGTACAGAAACTGGAGGGTCTTGCAGCGTGACCTTTAGTGAACAGAAACCTACTGTACAGGAACTGGAGGGTTTTGCAGCGTGACCTTTGGTGAACAGAAACCTACTGTACAGGAACTGGAGGGTTTTGCAGCGTGACCTTTGGTGAACAGAAACCTACTGTACAGGAACTGGAGGGTCTTGCAGCATGACCTTTGGTGAACAGAAACCCACTGTACAGGAACTGGAGGGTCTTGCAGCATGACCTTTGGTGAACAGAAACCTATTCTACAGGAACTGGAGGGTCTTGCAGCGTGACCTTTGGTGAACAGAAACTACTGTACAGGAACTGGAGGGTCTTGCAGCATGACCTTTGGTGAACAGAAACCTACTGTACAGGAACTGGAGGGTCTTGCAGCATGACCTTTGGTGAACAGAAACCTAGTCTACAGGAACTGGAGGGTCTTGCAGCGTGACCTTTGGTGAACAGAAACCTACTGTACAGAAACTGGAGGGTCTTGCAGCATGACCTTTGGTGAACAGAAACCTAGTCTACAGGAACTGGAGGGTCTTGTAGCGTGACCTTTGGTGAACAGAAACCTAGTCTACAGAAACTGGAGGGTCTTGCAGCATGACCTTTGGTGAACAGAAACCTAGTCTACAGAAACTGGAGGGTCTTGCAGCATGACCTTTGGTGAACAGAAACCTAGTCTACAGAAACTGGAGGGTCTTGCAGCATGACCTTTGGTGAACAGAAACCTACTGTACAGGAACTGGAGGGTCTTGCAGCATGACCTTTGGTGAACAGAAACCTACTGTACAGGAACTGGAGGGTCTTGCAGCGTGACCTTTGGTGAACAGAAACCTACTGTACATGAACTGGAGGGTCTTGCAGCGTGACCTTTGGTGAACAGAAACCTACTGTACAGGAACTGGAGGGTCTTGCAGCATCACCTTTGGTGAACAGAAACCTACTGTACAGAAACTGGAGGGTCTTGCAGCGTGACCTTTAGTGAACAGAAACCTACTGTACAGGAACTGGAGGGTCTTGTAGCGTGACCTTTGGTGAACAGAAACCTACTGTACAGGAACTGGAGGGTCTTGCAGCATGACCTTTGGTGAACCGAAACCTACTGTACAGGAACTGGAGGGTCTTGCAGCATGACCTTTGGTGAACAGGAACCTACTGTACAGGAACTGGAGGGTCTTGCAGCATGACCTTTGGTGAACAGAAACCTACTGTACAGGAACTGGAGGGTCTTGTAGCGTGACCTTTGGTGAACAGAAACCTACTGTACAGGAACTGGAGGGTCTTGCAGCGTGACCTTTAGTGAACAGAAACCTAGTCTACAGAAACTGGAGGGTCTTGCAGCGTGACCTTTGGTGAACAGAAACCTACTGTACAGAAACTGGAGGGTCTTGCAGCGTGACCTTTAGTGAACAGAAACCTAGTCTACAGAAACTGGAGGGTCTTGCAGCATGACCTTTGGTGAACAGAAACCTAGTCTACAGAAACTGGAGGGTCTTGCAGCATGACCTTTGGTGAACAGAAACCTACTGTACAGGAACTGGAGGGTCTTGCAGCATGACCTTTGGTGAACAGAAACCTACTGTACAGGAACTGGAGGGTCTTGCAGCGTGACCTTTGGTGAACAGAAACCTACTGTACATGAACTGGAGGGTCTTGCAGCGTGACCTTTGGTGAACAGAAACCTACTGTACAGGAACTGGAGGGTCTTGCAGCATCACCTTTGGTGAACAGAAACCTACTGTACAGAAACTGGAGGGTCTTGCAGCGTGACCTTTAGTGAACAGAAACCTACTGTACAGGAACTGGAGGGTCTTGTAGCGTGACCTTTGGTGAACAGAAACCTACTGTACAGGAACTGGAGGGTCTTGCAGCATGACCTTTGGTGAACCGAAACCTACTGTACAGGAACTGGAGGGTCTTGCAGCATGACCTTTGGTGAACAGGAACCTACTGTACAGGAACTGGAGGGTCTTGCAGCATGACCTTTGGTGAACAGAAACCTACTGTACAGGAACTGGAGGGTCTTGTAGCGTGACCTTTGGTGAACAGAAACCTACTGTACAGGAACTGGAGTGTCTTGCAGCGTGACCTTTGGTGAACAGAAACTACTGTACAGGAACTGGATGGTCTTGCAGCGTGACCTTTGGTGAACAGAAACCTACTGTACAGGAACTGGAGGTCTTGCAGCATGACCTTTGGTGAACAGAAACCTACTGTACAGGAACTGGAGGGTCTTGCAGCGTGACCTTTAGTGAACAGAAACCTAGTCTACAGAAACTGGAGGGTCTTGCAGCGTGACCTTTGGTGAACAGAAACCTACTGTACAGAAACTGGAGGGTCTTGCAGCGTGACCTTTAGTGAACAGAAACCTAGTCTACAGAAACTGGAGGGTCTTGCAGCGTGACCTTTGGTGAACAGAAACCTACTGTACAGAAACTGGAGGGTCTTGCAGCGTGACCTTTAGTGAACAGAAACATAGTCTACAGAAACTGGAGGGTCTTGCAGCGTGACCTTTGGTGAACAGAAACTACTGTACAGGAACTGGAGGGTCATGCAGCGTGACCTTTGGTGAACAGAAACCTACTGTACAGGAACTGTAGGTCTTGCAGCATGACCTTTGGTGAACAGAAACTACTGTACAGGAACTGGAGGATCTTGCAGCGTGACCTTTGGTGAACAGAAACCTAGTCCACAGAAACTGGAGGGTCTTGCAGCATGACCTTTGGTGAACAGAAACTACTGTACAGGAACTGGAGGGTCTTGCAGCATGACCTTTGGTGAACAGAAACCTACTGTACAGAAACTGGAGGGTCTTGCAGCATGACCTTTGGTGAACAGAAACCTACTGTACAGGAACTGGAGGGTCTTGCAGCGTGACCTTTGGTGAACAGAAACCTAGTCTACAGAAACTGGAGGGTCTTGCAGCGTGACCTTTGGTGAACAGAAACCTGCTGTACAGGAACTGGAGGGTCTTGCAGCGTGACCTTTGGTGAACAGAAACCTACTGTACAGGAACTGGAGGGTCTTGCAGCATGACCTTTGGTGAACAGAAACCTAGTCTACAGAAACTGGAGGGTCTTGCAGCGTGACCTTTGGTGAACAGAAACTACTGTACAGGAACTGGAGGGTCTTGCAGCGTGACCTTTGGTGAACAGAAACCTACTGTACAGGAACTGGAGGGTCTTGCAGCATGACCTTTGGTGAACAGAAACTACTGTACAGGAACTGGAGGGTCTTGCAGCATGACCTTTGGTGAACAGAAACCTACTGTACAGGAACTGGAGGGTCTTGCAGCATGACCTTTGGTGAACAGAAACTACTGTACAGGAACTGGAGGGTCTTGCAGCATGACCTTTGGTGAACAGAAACCTACTGTACAGGAACTGGAGGGTCTTGCAGCGTGACCTTTGGTGAACAGAAACTACTGTACAGGAACTGGAGGGTCTTGCAGCGTGACCTTTGGTGAACAGAAACTACTGTACAGGAACTGGAGGGTCTTGCAGCATGACCTTTGGTGAACAGAAACCTACTGTACAGGAACTGGAGGGTCTTGCAGCGTGACCTTTGGTGAACAGAAACCTACTGTACAGGAACTGGAGGGTCTTGCAGCATGACCTTTGGTGAACAGAAACCTACTGTACAGGAACTGGAGGGTCTTGCAGCGTGACCTTTGGTGAACAGAAACCTACTGTACAGGAACTGGAGGGTCTTGCAGCGTGACCTTTGGTGAACAGAAACCTAGTCTACAGAAACTGGAGGGTCTTGCAGCATGACCTTTGGTGAACAGAAACCTACTGTACAGGAACTGGAGGGTCTTGCAGCGTGACCTTTGGTGAACAGAAACCTAGTCTACAGAAACTGGAGGGTCTTGCAGCGTGACCTTTGGTGAACAGAAACCTAGTCTACAGAAACTGGAGGGTCTTGCAGCGTGACCTTTGGTGAACAGAAACTACTGTACAGGAACTGGACGGTCTTGCAGCGTGACCTTTGGTGAACAGAAACCTAGTCTACAGGAACTGGAGGGTCTTGCAGCATGACCTTTGGTGAACAGAAACCTAGTCTACAGAAACTGGAGGGTCTTGCAGCGTGACCTTTGGTGAACAGAAACCTAGTCTACAGAAACTGGAGGGTCTTGCAGCGTGACCTTTGGTGAACAGAAACCTACTGTACAGGAACTGGAGGGTCTTGCAGTGTGACCTTTGGTGAACAGAAACCTAGTCTACAGGAACTGGAGGGTCTTGCAGCGTGACCTTTGGTGAACAGAAACCTAGTCTACAGAAACTGGAGGGTCTTGCAGCATGACCTTTGGTGAACAGAAACCTACTGTACAGGAACTGGAGGGTCTTGCAGCGTGACCTTTGGTGAACAGAAACCTAGTCTACAGAAACTGGAGGGTCTTGCAGCGTGACCTTTGGTGAACAGAAACCTAGTCTACAGAAACTGGAGGGTCTTGCAGTGCAGCTGTGACCTTTGGTGAACAGAAACCTAGTCTACAGAAACTGGAGGGTCTTGCAGCGTGACCTTTGGTGAACAGAAAACTACTGTACAGGAACTGGACGGGTCTTGCAGCGTGACCTTTGGTGAACAGAAACTAGTCTACAGGATACTGGAGGGTCTTGCAGCATGACCTTTGGTGAACAGAAACCTAGTCTACAGAAACTGGAAGGTCTTGCAGCTGACCTTTGGTGAACAGAAACCTAGTCTACAGAAACTGGAGGGTCTTGCAGCGTGACCTTTGGTGAACAGGAAACCTACTGTATCAGGAAACTGGAGGGTCTTGCAAGTGTGACCTTTGGTGAACAGAAACCATAGTCTACAGGAACTGGAGGGTCTTGCAGCGTGACCTTTGGTGAACAGAAATCCTAGTCTACAGGAAACTGGAGGGTCTTGCAGCGTGAACTTTAGTGAACAGAAACCTACTGTCAGGAACTGGAGGGTCTTGCAGCATGACCTTTGGTGAACAGAAACCTACTGTACAGGAACTGGAGGGTCTTGCAGCGTGACCTTTGGTGAACAGAAACCTAGTCTACAGGAACTGGAGGGTCTTGCAGCGTGACCTTTAGTGAACAGAAACCTACTGTACAGGAACTGGAGGGTCTTGCAGCATGACCTTTGGTGAACAGAAACCTACTGTACAGGAACTGGAGGGTCTTGCAGCGTGACCTTTGGTGAACAGAAACCTACTGTACAGGAACTGGAGGGTCTTGCAGCATGACCTTTGGTGAACAGAAACCTAGTCTACAGGAACTGGAGGGTCTTGCAGCGTGACCTTTGGTGAACAGAAACCTACTGTACAGGAACTGGAGGGACTTGCAGCATGACCTTTGGTGAACAGAAACCTACTGTACAGGAACTGGAGGGTCTTGCAGCATGACCTTTGGTGAACAGAAACCTATTCTACAGGAACTGGAGGGTCTTGCAGCGTGACCTTTGGTGAACAGAAACTACTGTACAGGAACTGGAGGGTCTTGCAGCATGACCTTTGGTGAACAGAAACCTACTGTACAGGAACTGGAGGGTCTTGCAGCATGACCTTTGGTGAACAGAAACCTAGTCTACAGGAACTGGAGGGTCTTGCAGCGTGACCTTTGGTGAACAGAAACCTACTGTACAGAAACTGGAGGGTCTTGCAGCATGACCTTTGGTGAACAGAAACCTAGTCTACAGGAACTGGAGGGTCTTGTAGCGTGACCTTTGGTGAACAGAAACCTAGTCTACAGAAACTGGAGGGTCTTGCAGCATGACCTTTGGTGAACAGAAACCTACTGTACAGAAACTGGAGGGTCTTGCAGCATGACCTTTGGTGAACAGAAACCTACTGTACAGGAACTGGAGGGTCTTGCAGCATGACCTTTGGTGAACAGAAACCTACTGTACAGGAACTGGAGGGTCTTGCAGCGTGACCTTTGGTGAACAGAAACCTACTGTACATGAACTGGAGGGTCTTGCAGCGTGACCTTTGGTGAACAGAAACCTACTGTACAGGAACTGGAGGGTCTTGCAGCATCACCTTTGGTGAACAGAAACCTACTGTACAGAAACTGGAGGGTCTTGCAGCGTGACCTTTAGTGAACAGAAACCTACTGTACAGGAACTGGAGGGTCTTGCAGCATCACCTTTGGTGAACAGAAACCTACTGTACAGGAACTGGAGGGTCTTGCAGCGTGACCTTTGGTGAACAGAAACCTACTGTACATGAACTGGAGGGTCTTGCAGCATGACCTTTGGTGAACAGAAACTACTGTACATGAACTGGAGGGTCTTGCAGCGTGACCTTTGGTGAACAGAAACCTAGTCTACAGAAACTGGAGGGTCATGCAGCATGAGTGTGTAATATAAGACCTGATCAAGTTGTTTCTCAAAAAACTATGTCTGCATCCCAAATAGCACCCTATTCACTATATAGTACATTATTTTAACCAGTGTCCGTAAGGCTCTGGTCAAAAGTAGTGCACTAGATAGGGAATAGGGTCCAGTTTTGTATGTGTTCTATGTGCTTCACTATAGTGTGGCACAGTATGAAAATAGAGTTATTGTAACATCAAAAGATTGATTATTTTGTCCTCGTGATTTATCACAATACTACTCTGCGCCGAGGCTCTACACCAGGGGTGTCAAAGTCAAATGGACGGAGGGCCAAATAAAAAATTTAGCTACAAGCCGAGGGCCGGACTGTTCGAATGTTCATTGAAAAATTTTTAAATTACGCATATAGTCTAGTGAACCTAATTGAACCTACTGAAAACCTAACAAATATATTCCAATATGATCAGATAAATAAAGCAATATTTTCTTATGGCTCTGTCAGTAATCTTTAATTTTCAACAGACACAAAAGACAAATTTCCTTTATATAAAAATCCCCATAACATGAACATTAAATGAAAGAAACCGGTATTCAAGGCACCATCAGTAGCCTATATTTTCTATTTTAGCAAAAGTGGGCTAAATTTACTTCAAAGAAAAAAACAATAATAGCAATTTTCTATCATCCACTCAACTGAAATATTTTTAAAATATAATTGGATTGAAATACAATAAAATAAAGTGCAAAAATCTATTAATCAAAAACAACACTTTGTTTAAGGAGAAGTAACATGCAGTGAAAACAAATATTAAACTTTAACTTTTAAACTTGAACTGAGTAAAAACTCTAAATATGTGATTGCACAGTAATGTTCACTTGTTTGAGGTTGAGGGTGATACTTGGTGGTGTCCCATCTTTTCCACAAGTTCATCAATGTTCGGGGTAAGGCTCTGAGCTGAGGAAATCCTCAGAATTGAGTGGAGGTGTTCAGCAGTAAGTCGACTTCTGTGTGATGTTTTGTTCAGGTTCATCAAAGAAAACAGTTGTTCACACAGGTATGTGCTGCCAAACATAGACAACGTTTGAGCAGCCTGGATGCGCAGCTGGGGCATTGTGTCGGGGAGGAAACGGGCGAACTCCGCAGCACCCACTGCCGCATATTTTGCCCTCAGTGCATCATTGCATTGGAGGTCAATCAACTCCATTTGGAGGTTTGGTGGTGAGCTTTCCACGTCAACAGCAAATGGGTTACCGAGCAGTTCCAACCTGCTTTTTTGTGCTTCAAAGTCAGCAAATCGGCGTCGAAAGTCAGCGGCAAGCATACCTATTTTATCAGCCAACTGTGCGCTCGGGAACGCACTGGTAGAGAGCTTCTCTTTCATGGTCTGGCAGCTGGGAAAGTGGCTCAAATTTTCTTTACGCATCTGCGTCTCCCACAGAGTCAGTTTGGTTTTAAATGCCTTCACTGTACTGTACATATCAGAGATGACATGATCCCGACCCTGCAGCTGCAAGTTCATTGCATTCAGATGACTCGTAATGTCACACAGAAAAGCCATTTCACACAGAAACATTTCGTCTCGGAGTTGTGTTGTGTCTTTCCCTTTGCTGTCCAAGAACAGACAAATCTCCTCACGAAGCTCGAAACATCTTTGAAGCACCTTTCCCTGGCTTAGCCATCGCACCTCTGTGTGATAAGGCAAATCACCATGCTCCGTTTCTAACTCCGTCAGAAATGCCTTGAACTGGCGGTGATTCAAACCTTTGGCTCTGATAAAGTTAACTGTGCGCGTGATGATGCTCATTACATGCTCCATTTTCAAGGCTTTACCGCACAACGCTTCCTGGTGTATGATACAATGATAAGCTGTCAGCTCACCTGTCGCGTTTTCCTCTTGCATCTTTTCCCGTATCTTCGCCACCAGTCCGCTCCTGTGTCCACACATCGCAGGTGCTCCGTCGGTTGTCAAACCCACGAGTTTTTCCCAAGGCAGCTCCATCTCATTTACACATCTTGACACCTCTTCATACAAATCATGCCCCGTAGTTGTGCCATGCATAGGACGTAAAGCCAAAAACTCCTCTGTCACGCTTAGGCTGGAGTCCACTCCGCGGATGAAAATTGACAACTGGGCAATGTCAGAAATGTCGGTGCTCTCATCCACAGCCAAGGAATATGCAATGAAATCTTTTCCCTTTTTCACAAGCTGCTCTTTTAGATTGATGGACAACTGGTCTACTCTCTCGGCAATGGTGTTTCTGCTCATACTCACATTTAAAAAGAGTTGCCTTTTTTCTGGGCAAACTTCGTCACAAACTTTAATCATGCAGTTTTTGATGAAATCCCCCTCCGTAAATGGCCGGGCTGATTTAGCGATCTCTTCTGCCAAAATAAAACTGGCCTTGACAGCAGCCTGGCCTTGTGATTTGGCTTTTTTGAACAGAGCCTGTCGAGATTTGAGGCCTCGTTTTAATTCCTCTGCCTTTTGTAGCCTTTGTTCCATGTCCATATTCTTGTTTTTGTCCGCGTGTTTCGTTTCATAATGTCGTCTCAGATTATACTCTTTCAGTACCGCCACACTTTCTCCACACAGAAGACACACAGGTTTTCCAGCTACCTCCGTGAACATATACTCCGACTCCCACCTTGTTTGAAACCCCCGGTTCTCAGTGTCCACCTTCCGTTTTGCCATTTTTGATGGGTATCTGAAAGTTAATTTTACTGTGATGCTGACGACTGCTGTGCCAATAAATATTGAAATGAAGCAGCCTACTGCTCGGTGCGTCACCGTTGCATTGTGGGAAATGTAGTATTGGTGCGTGTAAAAGATCTGCGGGCTGCCGGCTTGCTGCGGTCTGCGGGCCGGTTCTAATAATAAATCAAGATCATCCCAGGGGCCGTAAAAAACCTTCTCGCGGGCCGGATGTGGCCCGCGGGCCTTGACTCTGACATATGTGCTCTACACATTCACTGTCATTTTACATAAACAGCGTAGGTTGTTGTGGTTGTTGTCCTGTACACAAAGCTTGCTTTGGTTATATCTCACTGTAATGATTGTCTGTACAGAAATCACTGTAATTCTGTAGTCAAAAAACGCCTTGTTAACTTTGCAGGGAAGAAAAGTTTGAACTAATATATTTATCACCACAGTTGTGAAGTCATTGTTGAACCTGTTGTTATAACCCTCCTTAGTTCAGTTCACCGCCGCGCTGAAGGACCCATGGATAATACTTTCTTTAATTTTCAGATCAACAGCCAGAACTCCAGCTGAGGCCACGTATGATCCTTTTCCAAGTAGTGGAGTCTTCTCTCTCTGTGTGAAATCAGTTAGCAGAGCTGCACTACCCGAACACGGCCTTCCTGTCTGTATGGAATGAACAGATATCCTGGTTTACTGTCTGTATGGAACCAACAGATATCCTGGTTTACTGTATGTATGGAACCAACAGATATCCTGGTTTACTGTCTGTATGGAACCAACAGATATCCTGGTTTACTGTATGTATGGAACCAACAGATATCCTGGTTTACTGTATGTATGGAACCAACAGATATCCTGGTTTACTGTCTGTATGGAAGCAACAGAGAGCCTGGTTTACTGTCTGTATGGAAACAACAGAGAGCCTGGTTTACTGTCTGTATGGAACGAACAGAGAACCTGGTTTACTGGTTTTTGCTGCCAGCTCGGCTGCAGGCTCTCCAGAGGGAAGCTCTCACACACACACACACACACACACACACACACACACACACACACACACACACACACACACACACACACACACACACACACACACACACACACACACACACACACACACACACACACACACACACACACACACACACACACACACACAGGTAATCCTTACTGCAGCTGAATGACCACATAGCACCAGGAGCTCCTGGTGTGTGTGTATGTATGCATTCCTGTGACGTTAGCGTGTTTGTGTGTGTGGGTGTGTATGGTTTGTGCCTGTGTGTATGTGTGTGTTTGAGTGTGTGTGTGTGGGGGGGGGGGGGGGGGGGGGGGGGGGGGGGGGGGGGGGGTGTTTGTGTGTGTGTGTGTGGGGGGGGGGGGGGGGGTGTTTGCGGCTGTTGACAGATTTAAACCTACTAAACTGCAGTGATCATACTGTAACAGTGGAGCTCACCAGAGACACCATCAGAGGGCTGATAGGGGTAGGTCTAAGAGATGTAATCAGAGGGCTGATAGGGGTAGGTCTAAGAGATGTAATCAGAGGGCTGATAGGGGTAGGTCTAAGAGATGTAATCAGAGGGCTGATAGGGGTAGGTCTAAGAGATGTAATCAGAGGGCTGATAGGGGTAGGTCTAAGAGACATCATCAGAGGGCTGATAGGGGTAGGTCTAAGAGATGTAATCAGAGGGCTGATAGGGGTAGGTCTAAGAGACATAATCAGAGGGCTGATAGGGGTAGGTCTAAGAGACATAATCAGAGGGCTGATAGGGGTAGGTCTAAGAGATGTAATCAGAGGGCTGATAGGGGTAGGTCTAAGAGATGTAATCAGAGGGCTGATAGGGGTAGGTCTAAGAGATAATCAGAGGGCTGATAGGGGTAGGTCTAAGAGATGTAATCAGAGGGCTGATAGGGGTAGGTCTAAGAGACGCCATCAGAGGGCTGATAGGGGTAGGTCTAAGAGACGCCATCAGAGGGCTGATAGGGGTAGGTCTAAGAGACATAATCAGAGGGCTGATAGGGGTAGGTCTAAGAGACGCCATCAGAGGGCTGATAGGGGTAGGTCTAAGAAACATCATCAGAGAGCTGATAGGGGTAGGTCTAAGAGATGTAATCAGAGGCTGATAAGGGTAGGTCTAAGAGACGCCATCAGAGGGCTGATAGGGGTAGGTCTAAGAAACATCATCAGAGGGCTGATAGGGGTAGGTCTAAGAGACATCATCAGAGGGCTGATAGGGGTAGGTCTAAGAGATGTAATCAGAGGGCTGATAGGGGTAGGTCTAAGAGACGCCATCAGAGGGCTGATAGGGGTAGGTCTAAGAGACATAATCAGAGGGCTGATAGGGGTAGGTCTAAGAGATGTAATCAGAGGGCTGATAGGGGTAGGTCTAAGAGATGTAATCAGAGGCTGATAGGGGTAGGTCTAAGAGACGCCATCAGAGGGCTGATAGGGGTAGGTCTAAGAAACATCATCAGAGATCTGATAGGGGTAGGTCTAAGAGACATCAGAGGGCTGATAGGGGTAGGTCTAAGAGATGTAATCAGAGGGCTGATAGGGGTAGGTCTAAGAGACATAATCAGAGGGCTGATAGGGGTAGGTCTAAGAGACGTCATCAGAGGGCTGATAGGGGTAGGTCTAAGAGACATCATCAGAGGGCTGATAGGGGTAGGTCTAAGAGATGTAATCAGAGGGC
The DNA here is from genome assembly GCF_016432855.1 of Salvelinus namaycush. Lineage (NCBI taxonomy): Eukaryota > Metazoa > Chordata > Actinopteri > Salmoniformes > Salmonidae > Salvelinus > Salvelinus namaycush. The sequence goes on along the minus strand of NC_052311.1, from coordinate 68,575,317 downwards.
TGATAGGGGTAGGTCTAAGAGACGCCATCAGAGGGCTGATAGGGGTAGGTCTAAGAGACATAATCAGAGGGCTGATAGGGGTAGGTCTAAGAGACATCATCAGAGGGCTGATAGGGGTAGGTCTAAGAGACATAATCAGAGGGCTGATAGGGGTAGGTCTAAGAGATGTAATCAGAGGGCTGATAGGGGTAGGTATAAGAGATGTAATCAGAGGGCTGATAGGGGTAGGTCTAAGAGACGTCATCAGAGGGCTGATAGGGGTAGGTCTAAGAGACGCCATCAGAGGGCTGATAGGGGTAGGTCTAAGAGACGTCATCAGAGGGCTGATAGAGGTAGGTCTAAGAGACGTCATCAGAGGGCTGATAGGGGTAGGTCTAAGAGATGTCATCAGAGGGCTGATAGGGGTAGGTCTAAGAGACGCCATCAGAGGGCTGATAGGGGTAGGTCTAAGAGACATAATCAGAGGGCTGATAGGGGTAGGTCTAAGAGACGCCATCAGAGGGCTGATAGGGGTAGGTGTAAGAGACGTCATCAGAGGGCTGATAGGGGTAGGTCTAAGAGATGTAATCAGAGGGCTGATAGGGGTAGGTCTAAGAGACGCCATCAGAGGGCTGATAGGGGTAGGTCTTAGAGACGTCATCAGAGGGCTGATAGGGGTAGGTCTAAGAGACATCATCAGAGGGCTGATAGGGGAAGGTCTAAGAGATGTAATCAGAGGGCTGATAGGGGTAGGTCTAAGAGACGCTATCAGAGGGCTGATAGGGGTAGGTCTAAGAGACATAATCAGAGGGCTGATAGGGGTAGGTCTAAGAGACATAATCAGAGGGCTGATAGGGGTAGGTCTAAGAGACGCCATCAGAGGGCTGATAGGGGTAGGTCTAAGAGATGTAATCAGAGGGCTGATAGGGGTAGGTCTAAGAGACATAATCAGAGGGCTGATAGGGGTAGGTCTAAGAGACGCCATCAGAGGGCTGATAGGGGTAGGTCTAAGAGACATCATCAGAGGGCTGATAGGGGTAGGTCTAAGAGATGTCATCAGAGGGCTGATAGGGGTAGGTCTAAGAGATGTCATCAGAGGGCTGATAGGGGTAGGTGTAAGAGATGTAATCAGAGGGCTGATAGGGGTAGGTCTAAGAGATGTCATCAGAGGGCTGATAGGGGTAGGTCTAAGAGACATAATCAGAGGGCTGATAGGGGTAGGTCTAAGAGACGCCATCAGAGGGCTGATAGGGGTAGGTCTAAGAGATGTCATCAGGGCTGATAGGGGTAGGTCTAAGAGATGTAATCAGAGGGCTGATAGGGGTAGGTCTAAGAGACATCATCAGAGGGCTGATAGGGGTAGGTCTAAGAGATGTAATCAGAGGGCTGATAGGGGTAGGTCTAAGAGATGTAATCATAGGGCTGATAGGGGTAGGTCTAAGAGACGCCATCAGAGGGCTGATAGGGGTAGGTCTAAGAGACGCCATCAGAGGGCTGATAGGGGTAGGTCTAAGAGATGTAATCAGAGGGCTGATAGGGGTAGGTCTAAGAGACGCCATCAGAGGGCTGATAGGGGTAGGTCTAAGAGACATAATCAGAGGGCTGATAGGGGTAGGTCTAAGAGACGCCATCAGAGGGCTGATAGGGGTAGGTCTAAGAGATGTAATCAGAGGGCTGATAGGGGTAGGTCTAAGAGACGCCATCAGAGGGCTGATAGGGGTAGGTCTAAGAGATGTCATCAGAGGGCTGATAGGGGTAGGTCTAAGAGACATAATCAGAGGGCTGATAGGGGTAGGTCTTAGAGACGTCATCAGAGGGCTGATAGGGGTAGGTCTAAGAGATGTCATCAGGGCTTATAGGGGTAGGTCTAAGAGATGTCATCAGAGGGCTGATAGGGGTAGGTCTAAGAGATGTAATCAGAGGGCTGATAGGGGTAGGTCTAAGAGACGTCATCAGAGGGCTGATAGGGGTAGGTCTAAGAGACATCATCAGAGGGCTGATAGGGGTAGGTCTAAGAGATGGAATCAGAGGGCTGATAGGGGTAGGTCTAAGAGACATCATCAGAGGGCTGATAGGGGTAGGTCTAAGAGACATAATCAGAGGGATGATAGGGGTAGGTCTAAGAGACATCATCAGAGGGCTGATAGGGGTAGGTCTAAGAGACATCATCAGAGGGCTGATAGGGGTAGGTCTAAGAGATGTCATCAGAGGGCTGATAGGGGTAGGTCTAAGAGACATAATCAGAGGGCTGATAGGGGTAGGTCTAAGAGACATAATCAGAGGGCTGATAGGGGTAGGTCTAAGAGATGTAATCAGAGGGCTGATAGGGGTAGGTGTAAGAGACGTCATCAGAGGGCTGATAGGGGTAGGTCTAAGAGACGCCATCAGAGGGCTGATAGGGGTAGGTCTAAGAGACGTCATCAGAGGGCTGATAGAGGTAGGTCTAAGAGACGTCATCAGAGGGCTGATAGGGGTAGGTCTAAGAGATGTCATCAGAGGGCTGATAGGGGTAGGTCTAAGAGACATAATCAGAGGGCTGATAGGGGTAGGTCTAAGAGACGCCATCAGAGGGCTGATAGGGGTAGGTCTAAGAGACATCATCAGAGGGCTGATAGGGGTAGGTCTAAGAGATGTCATCAGAGGGCTGATAGGGGTAGGTCTAAGAGATGTCATCAGAGGGCTGTTAGGGGTAGGTGTAAGAGATGTAATCAGAGGGCTGATAGGGGTAGGTCTAAGAGATGTCATCAGAGGGCTGATAGGGGTAGGTCTAAGAGATGTCATCAGGGCTGATAGGGGTAGGTCTAAGAGATGTAATCAGAGGGCTGATAGGGGTAGGTCTAAGAGACATCATCAGAGGGCTGATAGGGGTAGGTCTAAGAGATGTAATCAGAGGGCTGATAGGGGTAGGTCTAAGAGATGTAATCAGAGGGCTGATAGGGGTAGGTCTAAGAGACGCCATCAGAGGGCTGATAGGGGTAGGTCTAAGAGACGCCATCAGAGGGCTGATAGGGGTAGGTCTAAGAGATGTAATCAGAGGGCTGATAGGGGTAGGTCTAAGAGACGCCATCAGAGGGCTGATAGGGGTAGGTCTAAGAGACATAATCAGAGGGCTGATAGGGGTAGGTCTAAGAGACGCCATCAGAGGGCTGATAGGGGTAGGTCTAAGAGATGTAATCAGAGGGCTGATAGGGGTAGGTCTAAGAGACGCCATCAGAGGGCTGATAGGGGTAGGTCTAAGAGATGTCATCAGAGGGCTGATAGGGGTAGGTCTAAGAGACATAATCAGAGGGCTGATAGGGGTAGGTCTTAGAGACGTCATCAGAGGGCTGATAGGGGTAGGTCTAAGAGATGTCATCAGGGCTTATAGGGGTAGGTCTAAGAGATGTCATCAGAGGGCTGATAGGGGTAGGTCTAAGAGATGTAATCAGAGGGCTGATAGGGGTAGGTCTAAGAGACGTCATCAGAGGGCTGATAGGGGTAGGTCTAAGAGACATCATCAGAGGGCTGATAGGGGTAGGTCTAAGAGATGGAATCAGAGGGCTGATAGGGGTAGGTCTAAGAGACATCATCAGAGGGCTGATAGGGGTAGGTCTAAGAGACATAATCAGAGGGCTGATAGGGGTAGGTCTAAGAGACATCATCAGAGGGCTGATAGGGGTAGGTCTAAGAGACATCATCAGAGGGCTGATAGGGGTAGGTCTAAGAGATGTCATCAGAGGGCTGATAGGGGTAGGTCTAAGAGACATAATCAGAGGGCTGATAGGGGTAGGTCTAAGAGACATAATCAGAGGGCTGATAGGGGTAGGTCTAAGAGATGTAATCAGAGGGCTGATAGGGGTAGGTGTAAGAGACGTCATCAGAGGGCTGATAGGGGTAGGTCTAAGAGACGCCATCAGAGGGCTGATAGGGGTAGGTCTAAGAGACGTCATCAGAGGGCTGATAGAGGTAGGTCTAAGAGACGTCATCAGAGGGCTGATAGGGGTAGGTCTAAGAGATGTCATCAGAGGGCTGATAGGGGTAGGTCTAAGAGATGCCATCAGAGGGCTGATAGGGGTAGGTCTAAGAGACATAATCAGAGGGCTGATAGGGGTAGGTCTAAGAGACGCCATCAGAGGGCTGATAGGGGTAGGTGTAAGAGACGTCATCAGAGGGCTGATAGGGGTAGGTCTAAGAGATGTAATCAGAGGGCTGATAGGGGTAGGTCTAAGAGACGCCATCAGAGGGCTGATAGGGGTAGGTCTTAGAGACGTCATCAGAGGGCTGATAGGGGTAGGTCTAAGAGACATCATCAGAGGGCTGATAGGGGAAGGTCTAAGAGATGTAATCAGAGGGCTGATAGGGGTAGGTCTAAGAGACGCCATCAGAGGGCTGATAGGGGTAGGTCTAAGAGACATAATCAGAGGGCTGATAGGGGTAGGTCTAAGAGACATAATCAGAGGGCTGATAGGGGTAGGTCTAAGAGACGCCATCAGAGGGCTGATAGGGGTAGGTCTAAGAGATGTAATCAGAGGGCTGATAGGGGTAGGTCTAAGAGACATAATCAGAGGGCTGATAGGGGTAGGTCTAAGAGACATCATCAGAGGGCTGATAGGGGTAGGTCTAAGAGATGTCATCAGAGGGCTGATAGGGGTAGGTCTAAGAGATGTAATCAGAGGGCTGATAGGGGTAGGTCTAAGAGACGTCATCAGAGGGCTGATAGGGGTAGGTCTAAGAGACATCATCAGAGGGCTGATAGGGGTAGGTCTAAGAGATGTAATCAGAGGGCTGATAGGGGTAGGTCTAAGAGACATCATCAGAGGGCTGATAGGGGTAGGTCTAAGAGACATCATCAGAGGGCTGATAGGGGTAGGTCTAAGAGATGTCATCAGAGGGCTGATAGGGGTAGGTCTAAGAGACATAATCAGAGGGCTGATAGGGGTAGGTCTAAGAGACATAATCAGAGGGCTGATAGGGGTAGGTCTAAGAGATGTCATCAGAGGGCTGATAGGGGTAGGTCTAAGAGATGTCATCAGAGGGCTGATAGGGGTAGGTGTAAGAGATGTAATCAGAGGGCTGATAGTGGTAGGTCTTAGAGACGCCATCAGAGGGCTGATAGGGGTAGGTCTAAGAGATGTAATCAGAGGGCTGATAGGGGTAGGTCTAAGAGATGTAATCAGAGGGCTGATAGGGGTAGGTCTAAGAGACGCCATCAGAGGGCTGTTAGGGGTAGGTCTAAGAGACGCTATCAGAGGGCTGATAGGGGTAGGTCTAAGAGATGTAATCAGAGGGCTGATAGGGGTAGGTCTAAGAGACGCCATCAGAGGGCTGATAGGGGTAGGTCTAAGAGACATAATCAGAGGGCTGATAGGGGTAGGTCTAAGAGACGCCATCAGAGGGCTGATAGGGGTAGGTCTAAGAGACATAATCAGAGGGCTGATAGGGGTAGGTCTAAGAGACGCCATCAGAGGGCTGATAGGGGTAGGTCTAAGAGACGTCATCAGAGGGCTGATAGGGGTAGGTCTAAGAGACGTCATCAGAGGGCTAATAGGGGTAGGTCTAAGAGATGTCATCAGGGCTTATAGGGGTAGGTCTAAGAGATGTCATCAGAGGGCTGATAGGGGTAGTTCTAAGAGATGTAATCAGAGGGCTGATAGGTGTAGGTCTAAGAGACGTCATCAGAGGGCTGATAGGGGTAGGTCTAAGAGACATCATCAGAGGGCTGATAGGGGTAGGTCTAAGAGATGTAATCAGAGGGCTGATAGGGGTAGGTCTAAGAGACATCATCAGAGGGCTGATAGGGGTAGGTCTAAGAGACATAATCAGAGGGCTGATAGGGGTAGGTCTAAGAGACATCATCAGAGGGCTGATAGGGGTAGGTCTAAGAGACATCATCAGAGGGCTGATAGGGGTAGGTCTAAGAGATGTCATCAGAGGGCTGATAGGGGTAGGTCTAAGAGACATAATCAGAGGGCTGATAGGGGTAGGTCTAAGAGACATAATCAGAGGGCTGATAGGGGTAGGTCTAAGAGATGTAATCAGAGGGCTGATAGGGGTAGGTGTAAGAGATGTAATCAGAGGGCTGATAGGGGTAGGTCTAAGAGATGTCATCAGAGGGCTGATAGGGGTAGGTGTAAGAGATGTAATCAGAGGGCTGATAGTGGTAGGTCTTAGAGACGCCATCAGAGGGCTGATAGGGGTAGGTCTAAGAGATGTAATCAGAGGGCTGATAGGGGTAGGTCTAAGAGATGTAATCAGAGGGCTGATAGGAGTAGGTCTAAGAGACGTCATCAGAGGGCTGATAGGGGTAGGTCTAAGAGATGTAATCAGAGGGCTGATAGGGGTAGGTCTAAGAGACGCCATCAGAGAGCTGATAGGGGTAGGTCTAAGAGATGTAATCAGAGGGCTGATAGGGGTAGGTCTAAGAGACATAATCAGAGGGCTGATAGGGGTAGGTGTAAGAGATGTAATCAGAGGGCTGATAGGGGTAGGTCTAAGAGACGCCATCAGAGGGCTGATAGGGGTAGGTCTTAGAGACATAATCAGAGGGCTGATAGGGGTAGGTCTAAGAGACATAATCAGAGGGCTGATAGGGGTAGGTCTAAGAGACGTCATCAGAGGGCTGATAGGGGTAGGTCTAAGAGACATAATCAGAGGGCTGATAGGGGTATGTCTAAGAGACATAATCAGAGGGCTGATAGGGGTAGGTCTAAGAGACGTCATCAGAGGGCTGATAGGGGTAGGTCTAAGAGACATAATCAGAGGGCTGATAGGGGTAGGTCTAAGAGACGTCATCAGAGGGCTGATAGGGGTAGGTCTAAGAGACGTCATCAGAGGCTGATAGGGGTAGGTCTAAGAGATGTAATCAGAGGGCTGATAGGGGTAGGTCTAAGAGACGTCATCAGAGGGCTGATAGGGGTAGGTCTAAGAGACATAATCAGAGGGCTGATAGGGGTAGGTCTAAGAGACATCATCAGAGGGCTGATAGGGGTAGGTCTAAGAGACATAATCAGAGGGCTGATAGGGATAGGTCTTAGAGACGTCATCAGAGGGCTGATAGGGGTAGGTCTAAGAGATGTAATCAGAGGGCTGATAGGGGTAGGTCTAAGAGATGTAATCAGAGGGCTGATAGGGGTAGGTCTAAGAGACGCCATCAGAGGGCTGATAGGGGTAGGTCTAAGAGACGCCATCAGAGGGCTGATAGGGGTAGATCTTAGAGATGTCATCAGAGGGCTGATAGGGGTAGGTCTAAGAGATGTCATCAGAGGGCTGATAGGGGTAGGTCTAAGAGACGCCATCAGAGGGCTGATAGGGGTAGGTCTTAGAGACGTCATCAGAGGGCTGATAAGGGTAGGTCTAAGAGATGTAATCAGAGGGCTGATAGGGGTAGGTCTAAGAGACGTCATCAGAGGGCTGATAGGGGTAGGTCTAAGAGACGCCATCAGAGGGCTGATAGGGGTAGGTCTTAGAGACGTCATCAGAGGGCTGATAGGGGTAGGTCTAAGAGACGCCATCCGAGGGCTGATAGGGGTAGGTCTAAGAGACATAATCAGAGGGCTGATAGGGGTAGGTCTAAGAGACGCCATCAGAGGGCTGATAGGGGTAGGTGTAAGAGACGTCATCAGAGGGCTGATAGGGGTAGGTCTAAGAGATGTAATCAGAGGGCTGATAGGGGTAGGTGTAAGAGATGTAATCAGAGGGCTGATAGGGGTAGGTCTAAGAGATGTAATCAGAGGGCTGATAGGGGTAGGTCTAAGAGACGTCATCAGAGGGCTGATAGGGGTAGGTCTAAGAGACGTCATCAGAGGGCTGATAGGGGTAGGTCTAAGAGATGTAATCAGGGCTGATAGGGGTAGGTCTAAGAGACATCATCAGAGGGCTGATAGGGGTAGGTCTAAGAGACTTCATCAGAGGGCTGATAGGGGTAGGTCTAAGAGATGTCATCAGGGCTGATAGGGGTAGGTCTAAGAGACATCATCAGAGGGCTGATAGGGGTAGGTCTAAGAGACGTCATCAGAGGGCTGATAGGGGTAGGTCTAAGAGACGTCATCAGAGGGCCGATAGGGGTAGGTCTAAGAGATGTAATCAGAGGGCTGATAGGGGTAGGTCTAAGAGACGTCATCAGAGGGCTGATAGGGGTAGGTCTAAGAGACGTCATCAGAGGGCTAATAGGGGTAGGTCTAAGAGACATAATCAGAGGGCTGATAGGGGTAGGTCTAAGAGACATAATCAGAGGGCTGATAGGGGTAGGTCTAAGAGACATCATCAGAGGGCTGATAGGGGTAGGTCTAAGAGACATAATCAGAGGGCTGATAGGGGTAGGTCTAAGAGACATCATCAGAGGGCTGATAGGGGTAGGTCTTAGAGACGTCATCAGAGGGCTGATAGGGGTAGGTCTAAGAGACATAATCAGAGGGCTGATAGGGGTAGGTCTAAGAGACATCATCAGAGGGCTGATAGGGGTAGGTCTAAGAGATGTCATCAGAGGGCTGATAGAGGGTAGGTCTAAGAGACATCATCAGATGGCTGATAGGGGTAGGTCTAAGAGACGTCATCAGAGGGCTGATAGGGGTAGGTCTAAGAGACGTCATCAGAGGGCTGATAGGGGTAGGTCTAAGAGATGTCATCAGAGGGCTGATAGGGGTAGGTCTAAGAGACATCATCAGATGGCTGATAGGGGTAGGTCTAAGAGACGTCATCAGAGGGCTGATAGGGGTAGGTCTAAGAGACGTCATCAGAGGGCTGATAGGTGTAGGTCTAAGAGACACCATCAGAGGGCTGATAGGAGTAGGTCTAAGAGACGTCATCAGAGGGCTGATAGGGGTAGGTCTAAGAGATGTAATCAGAGGGCTGATAGTGGTAGGTCTTAGAGACGTCATCAGAGGGCTGATAGGGGTAGGTCTAAGAGATGTAATCAGAGGGCTGATAGGGGTAGGTCTTAGAGACGTCATCAGAGGGCTGATAGGGGTAGGTCTAAGAGACATCATCAGAGGGCTGATAAGGGTAGGTCTAAGAGATGTCATCAGAGGGCTGATAGGGGTAGGTCTAAGAGACGCCATCAGAGGGCTGATAGGGGTAGGTCTAAGAGACATCATCAGAGGGCTGATAAGGGTAGGTCTAAGAGATGTAATCAGAGGGCTGATAGGGGTAGGTCTAAGAGATGTAATCAGAGGGCTGATAGGGGTAGGTCTAAGAGACGCCATCAGAGGGCTGATAGGGGTAGGTCTAAGAAACATCATCAGAGGGCTGATAGGGGTAGGTGTAAGAGATGTAATCAGAGGGCTGATAGGGGAAGGTCTAAGAGACGCCATCAGAGGGCTGATAGGGGTAGGTCTAAGAGACATAATCAGAGGGCTGATAGGGGTAGGTCTAAGAGACGCCATCAGAGGCCTGATAGGGGTAGGTCTAAGAGATGTCATCAGGGCTGATAGGGGTAGGTCTAAGAGACGTCATCAGAGGGCTGATAGGGGTAGGTCTAAGAGATGTCATCAGGGCTGATAGGGGTAGGTCTAAGAGACGTCATCAGAGGGCTGATAGGGGTAGGTCTAAGAGACGTCATCAGAGATCAGAGGGCTGATAGGGGTAGGTCTAAGAGACGTCATCAGAGGGCTGATAGGGGTAGGTCTAAGAGATGTCATCAGGGCTGATAGGGGTAGGTCTAAGAGACGTCATCAGAGGGCTGATAGGGGTAGGTCTAAGAGATGTCATCAGGGCTGATAGGGGTAGGTCTAAGAGACGTCATCAGAGGGCTGATAGGGGTAGGTCTAAGAGACGTCATCAGAGATCAGAGGGCTGATAGGGGTAGGTCTAAGAGACGTCATCAGAGGGCTGATAGGGGTAGGTCTAAGAGATGTCATCAGGGCTGATAGGGGTAGGTCTAAGAGACGTCATCAGAGGGCTGATAGGGGTAGGTCTAAGAGACGTCATCAGAGGGCTGATAGGGGTAGGTCTAAGAGATGTCATCAGGGCTGATAGGGGTAGGTCTAAGAGACGTCATCAGAGGGCTGATAGGGGTAGGTCTAAGAGATGTCATCAGGGCTGATAGGGGTAGGTCTTAGAGACGTCATCAGAGGACTGATAGGGGTAGGTCTAAGAGATGTCATCAGAGGGCTGATAGGGGTAGGTCTAAGAGATGTAATCAGAGGGCTGATAGGGGTAGGT
>NC_052311.1:68557701-68560201 GCF_016432855.1 Salvelinus namaycush | reverse complement strand
TGCCTTCTCTTTGGCTGCAGCATGGCTGGATGCCTTCTCTTTGGCTGCAACATGGCTGGATGCCTTCTCTTTGGCTGCAGCATGGCTGGTGCCTTCTCTTTGGCTGCAGCATGGCTGATGCCTTCTCTTTGGCTGCAGCATGGCTGTATGCCTTCTCTTTGGCTGCAACATGGCTGTATGCCTTCTCTTTGGCTGCAACATGCTAGATGCCTTCTCTTTGGCTGCAACATGGCTGGATGCCTTCTCTTTGGCTGCAACATGGCTGGATACCTTCTCTTTGGCTGCAGGATGGCTGGATGCCTTCTCTTTGGCTGCAGCATGGCTGGATGCCTTCTCTTTGGCTGCAGGATGGCTGGATGCCTTCTCTTTGTTGCAACATGGCTGGATGCCTTCTCTTTGCTGCAGCATGGCTGGATGCCTCTCTTGGCTGCAGCATGGCTGATGCCTTCTCTTTGGCTGCAGCATGGCTGGATGCCTTCTCTTTGGCTGCAGCATGGCTGTATGCCTTCTCTTTGGCTGCAGCATGGCTGTATGCCTTCTCTTTGGCTGCAGCATGGCTGTATGCCTTCTCTTTGGCTGCAGCATGGCTGATGCTTTCTTTGGCTGCAGCTGGCTGGATGCCTTCTCTTTGGCTGCAGCATGGCTGGATGCCTTCTCTTTAGGCTGCACATGGCTGGATGCTTCTCTTTGGCTCAGCATGGCTGGATGCCTTCTCTTTGGCTGCAACATGGCTGGATGCCTTCTCTTTGGCTGCAACATGGCTAGATGCCTTCTCTTTGGCTGCAGCATGGCTGTATGCCTTCTCTTTGGCTGCAACAGGGCTGGATGCCTCTTTGGCTGCAACATGGCTGGATGCCTTCTCTTTGGCTGCAACATGGCTAGATGCCTTCTCTTTGGCTGCAGCATGGCTGTATGCCTTCTCTTTGGCTGCAACATGGCTGGATGCCTTCTCTTTGGCTGCAACATGGCTGGATGCATTCTCTTTGGCTGCAGCATGGCTGGATGCCTTCTCTTTGGCTGCAGCATGGCTGGATGCCTTCTCTTTGACTGCAACATGGCTGGATGCCTTCTCTTTGGCTGCAGCATGGCTGTATGCCTTCTCTTTGGCTGCAGCATGGCTAGATGCCTTCTCTTTGGCTGCAGCATGGCTGGATTTCTTCTCTTTGGCTGCAGCATGGCTGTATGCCTTCTCTTTGGCTGCAGCATGGCTGTATGCCTTCTCTTTGGCTGCAGTTTACTGGCTGTATGCCTTCTCTTTGGCTGCAACATGGCTGTATGCCTTCTCTTTGGCTGCAGCACTGGCTGGATGCCTCTCTTTGGCTGCAACTTGCTGTATGCCTTCTCTTTGCTGCAAACATGGCTGTATGCCTTCTCTTTGGCTGCATATGGCTGAATGCCTTCTCTTTGGCTGCAGCATGCTGTATGCCTTCTCTTTGGCTGCAACATGGCTGTATGCCTTCTCTTTGGCTGCAGCATGGCTGGATGCCTTCTCTTTGGCTGCAGCATGGCTGGATGCCTTCTCTTTGGCTGCAGCATGGCTGGATGCCTTCTCTTTGGCTGCAGCATGGCTGGATGCATTCTCTTTGGCTGCAGCATGGCTGGATGCCTTCTCTTGGCTGCAGCATGGCTGGATGCCTTCTCTTTGGCTGCAGCATGGCTGGATGCCTTCTCTTTGGCTGCAGCATGGCTAGATGCCTTCTCTTTGGCTGCAGCATGGCTGGATGCCTTCTCTTTGGCTGCAGCATGGCTGGATGCCTTCTCTTTGGCTGCAGCATGGCTGGATGCCTTCTCTTTGGCTGCAGCATGGCTGGATGCCTTCTCTTTGACTCCAACATGGCTGGATGCATTCTCTTTGGCTGCAGCATGGCTGGATGCCTTCTCGTTGGCTGCAACATGGCTGGATGCCTTCTCTTTGGCTGCAGCATGGCTAGATGCCTTCTCTTTGGCTGCAGCATGGCTGGATGCCTTCTCTTTGGCTGCAACATGGCTGGATGCCTTCTCTTTGGCTGCAACAGCTAGTGCTTCTCTTGGCTGCAGCATGGCTGGATGCCTTCTCTTGGCTGCAGCATGGCTGTATGCCTTCTCTTTGGCGGCAGCATGGCTGGATGCCTTCTCTTTGGCTGCAGGATTTCTGGGTGCCTTCTCTTTGGCTGAGCATGGCTGGATGCCTTCTCTTGTGGCTGCAGCATGGCTGGATGCCTTCTCTTTGGCTTGCAACATGGCTGGATGCCTTCTCTTTGGCTGCAGCTGGCTGGATGCCTTCTCTTTGGCTGCAGCATGGCTGATGCCTTTCTCTTTGGCTGCAGCATGGCTGGATGCCTCTCTCTTTGCTGCAGCATGGCTGGATGCCTTCTCTTTGGCTGCAACATGGCTGGGATGCCTTCTCTTTGGCTGCAGCATGGCTGGATGCCTTCTCTTTGGCTGCAGCATGGCTGATGCCTCTCTTTGGCTGCAGCATGGCTGGGATGCCCTTCTCTTTGGCTTGCAGCATGGCTGGATG